>NC_092095.1:28707651-29007651 GCF_045679555.1 Salvelinus alpinus | reverse complement strand
TAATTGTATGTAAACTTCCGACTTCAACTGTATGTTTCCCATGCCAATAAAGCCCTTGAATTGAATAGGAGGTGGGGAGGGAGCATGAGTGGGAGAGAGGGGAAGAGAGCTAGACCGAGAGAACAAGAGAGATGGAACGAAGGAAGAAAAGAAAGAGGGAGAGAGAAAGAGGGAGCTATCAGTGAACAATCCCTGATAGTGAAGGGTTCCATTGAGTGCAAGTAGCAGGCAGTGTTAGGCTGTGATCTCACCTTTCCACACCTATCTGCCATTAGTAAAGACTTCCAAGTCCCATTATAGCTAGATTTCCGACACAATCAAATAAACAGACCTAGATGAATGTCTTTAAGACATGTCCTCAATGTACTTAATGTAGTCAATGTACTTTAAAATGAAGATGAATGTCTTTCTGAGCAACCTACTCACACTTCCTTGCAATACAGTAGGTGTCAATGGGTCTCTCACACCCCATTGTTTTTCTCACTGACCCATTAAGGGTTAACTCAGTGAGGATCTTGATCATCTTTCAGTAGAGTATCAAAGGGTTACCACTGCTGGGTTAATACACATCCAACACAGTACTAACACAAAGTGACTATATACACACACACAGCTATCACCTTAAGTTAAAAAGAGGGCAGAGGAGAGATGTTAAATTCTACAACCACCTAAAAGGAAGTGATTCCCAAACCTTCATAACAAAGCCAACACCTACAGAGAGATGGACCTGTAGAAGAGTCCCCTAAGCAAGCTGGTCCTGGGGCTCTGCTCACAAACAGGGGCCTTCCTCTCAGAGGAAAGCCCTAAAAATTGTCAAAGACTCCAGCCACCGTAATCATAGACTGTTCTCTCTGCTTCCGCATGGCAAGCGGTACCGGAGCGCCAAGTCTAGGTCCAAAAGACTTCTTAACAAGCCATTAGACTCCTGAACAGCTAATCAAAGGGCTACCCAGACCCCTCTTTTACACTGCTGCTACTCTCTGTTTATTATCTATGCCTAGTCACTTTACCTCTACCTACATGTACATATTACCTCAATTACCTCGACTAACCGGTGCCCCCGCACATTGATTCTGTATATAGCCTCGGTTGTTATTTAATTGTTGCTGTTTAATCATTTGTTACTTTTATTTTCTATTTTTTACTCAACACTTATTTTTATTCTTTTTTCTTAAAACTTCTTAAAGCATTGTTGGTTAAGGGCTTGTAAGTAAGCATTTCACTGTAAGGTCTGCACCTGTTGTATTCGGCGCAAGTGACAAATAAAATTAGATTTATAGAGGAACACATGGAGTTCGTTCATCAGTGGTGTAAAACATGAAACAAAGGCGTCTAAGTGAAGATATTTGCATTCCCTAGCAGTGTTCCATTCATGCCTGTTGTTGGCTCCTAAATCAAGTGAAATTGGTCGCGTAAAAACATTTGAAGAGGTTATCGAAGGTGTAGCGAAATGCTTGTGTATCTAGCTCCAACAGGGCAGTAAGAGCTAGCAATACAAAACACTACACACATAAACCAAAAATAATAAAATTAAGAAATTAAGAAATACCAGATCGAATACAATTAACAACCCAAATAGCACTGTAGCAGTAAAAAAAATGCAATCTATACGTATGTGCAGTATAGCCAGAGAATTTGCACCAGATATACTTAGAATTATATGTAAAACAGTAGATATATTAGCGTGAGCTATGTCAAGAATCCAGTATATAAATAAATATGCGGTGTGTATAAATAGTTAACTAAAATGTAATGTAGAATAGTAGTAATATTAGAAAGAGCTGTCGAGAATATAAATACTCTTTCTCTCTCGCTATCTCTCACCCTCTGCTAAAGGAATTGGTGAACAGCATCTATATTGGCTAAAATAACTGCATACAATCCAATTTTGATAAACTCGCATATCTATAGGGGGAAATACCACAGTGTGCCATCACAACAGCACGATTGTGACCTGTTGCCACAAGAAAAGGGCAACCAGTGAGGAACAAACACCAAAGTAAATACAACCCATATGTTTATTTTCCCTTATGTACATCATTAACACTGTATGTAGACATAATTATCATGACACAAGGCGAGACCCAGATGCAGACACAGGAGCCAAATGAAAATCGGCAATGAGGGCCGGGTCCAGGATGTCTTTAGCAGGGACCTAGCACCTCTCCTCCGGGCCATAATCCTCCCAATCAACCAGGTACTGGAAACCCCTGCCCCGTGGTCGAACCCTCAGGAGGCATCTCACCGTATACGCTGTCTGGTCATCGATGACCCGGTGGGGGGGCCTGGAAACAGAAGACAAAGGACTATGAGACACAGGGCTTAATCCTAGACACATGGAAGGTAGGGTGAATACGGAGGGTACCTGGTAACACAAGACGGACAGCAGTGGAACTCAGGACTCTGGAGATGGAAAAGGACTCTGGAAAAGGACCAATGAAACCGGGAGACAGTTTGCGGGACTCTACCTGAAGGGGCAGATCCTGAGTGGAAAGCCCTACCCTCTGCCCAATGCGGTAACAGGGAGCTGCGGTCCGGTGACGGTCCGCTTGTTGACGATACCTGAAGTTGGTCTTGAAAATAGCCGCCCTGGCTCTTCTCCAGGTACGTTGACAGTGGCGGACAAATATCTGGGCCGAGGGTACGCTGACCTCCTGCTCTTGTTCAGGGAAGAGTGGAGGCTGATACCCCATGGAGCACTCTGAAAGGGGAGAGTCCCATGGCAGAACAGGGAAGGGTGTTCCGGGCATACTCCACCCAGACCAGTTGACGGCTCCAGGTAGTGGGGTTGGTTGAGACCAGTCATCTTAAGGTGGTCTGATCAGCTCACTCCAACTGGTCGTTTGATTGGGGATGGAATCCGGAGGATAGACTGGCCGATTGGGGTGCAGAACGCCTTCCAAAACTGAGATGAGAATTGAGGACCGCGGTCAGAAATCATATCCACCGGGAGACCATCGATCCGGAAGACGTGCTGCACGATGAGTTGGGCCGTTTCCTTGGCAGAGGGTAGTTTAGGGAGAGGGATGAAATGAGCGGCCTTAGAAAACCGATCCACCACTGTCAGAATGACGGTGTTGCCATCAGACGGGGGAAGCCCAGTGACAGAGAGATATGGGACCAGGGACGATGGGGGACCGGTAGTGGCTGAAGAAGGCCAGAAGGAGCTTGTCGTGGAGTCTTATTCTGGACGTACACCGTGCATGCGGCAATGAAGGTAGAGATGTCAGGAACCATTGTGGGCCACCAGAAACATTGCCGAAGGAAGGCTAGGGTACGGCGGGAACCAGGATGACAGGTTAGCCTGGAGGAATGAGCCCATTCCAGGACCCGGGACCTGAATGAGTTGGGGACAAACAGCCGGTTGGCCGGGCCCCCTTCAGGTCCAGGCTGGGAGCGCTGTGCCTTGCGAAACAGAGTCTCAATACCCCAAACCACAGTGGCTGCTAGGCATGAGGTAGGGAAAATGGTTTCGGTGACCGAGGGTGTGGCAGAGGAACTGTATAGGCAAGAGAGAGCATCAGGCTTCACATTTTTGGACACTGGGTGGTAGGAAATGGTGAAGTTGAATCTGGTAAACAACAGAGCCCACCGAGCCTGCCTAGAGTTAAGGTGCTTGGCTTTACGGAGATATTCCAGATTTTTATGGTTGGTCGAGACCAAGAACGGCTGTTCTGCTCCTTCCAGCCAGTGCCTCCACTCTTCCAACACCATCTTGACCGCCACGAGATCTCGGTTGCCTATGTCGTAGGTCCTCTCTGCAGAATTGAGACGGTGGGACAGGAAGGCACAGGGATGAAGCTTTTGGTCCTTGGCAGATCGCTGGGACAGGGTGGCCCCCACTCCAACATCAGATGCATCCACCTCAACCACAAATTGACACGACGGGTTCGGATGGATGAGGATGGGTGCTGTTGTGAACCGATGCTTCAGGTCCACAAAGGCTTTGTTGACAGCAGGAGACCATTTGAACGGTACTTTGGGAGAAGTGAGTGCCGAGAGGGGGCCCGCCAGGGTGCTGTAACACTGAATGAAATGGGGGAAGAAGTTTGTAAATCCAAGGAAATGTTCCAAAGGCACCCTGGACGTAGGTTGAGGCCAATCCACCACTGCTTTCACCTTTCCAGGATCCATCTGGACAATACCCTCAGCAGTGACATATCCCAGAAAAGCGATTGTAGAGTGGTGGAACTCACACTTCTCGGCTTTCACGAACATTTGGTTCTCCAAGAGGCACTGAAGGACCTGCCTGACATGAAGAACATGTTCTTGGGCAGACTGGGAAAAAATAGGATGTCGTCAAGGTAGACAAACACAAAACGGTTGAGCATGTCCGGAGCACATTGTTTACCGAAGCCTGAAAGACAGCGGGGTGTTGGGGAGTCAAAACGGCATGACCTGATACCCATAATGTCCGCTGGCTGTGTTGAAGGCTGTCTTCCACTCATCCCTTTCACGTATCTGAACCAGGTGGTAGGCAATCCGAAGGTCCAACTTGGAAAAAATGGTGGCCCGCTGGAGAGGTTCAAAAGCCGAGGAGAGGAGTGGTAAGGGGTAATGATTTTTTAGAGTAATGTCATTCAGTCCCCAGTAGTCAATGCACGGACGCGGGGTCTTGTCCTTCTTCTCCACAAAGAAAAACCCTGCGCCGGCAGGAGATGCAGACGGACGGACGGTTCCAGTAGCCAGAGACTCCTCTATGTACTCCTCCATAGCCTTGGTCTCCGGCCCGGATAGAGAATATAGCCGACCCCAAGGTGGTGTGTTACCTGGGAGAAGATAAATGGCACAATCATAAGGACGGTGCGGGGGTAGGGAAGTTGCACGTGCCTTACTGAAAACTTCAAGTAGGTCATGGTACTCAGTGGGAATGACAGAAACATCCAAAGCCTTGCTGACATCATGAGGAAGACGTCTGGGGGAAGGCTGTGCTGCTTGAAGGTATAGCGTCCATCAATTGTAATGGTTAGGGCGATGAGGGAGTCGAGATCCACCGGCAATTTCCGAGCAGCTAGCTCATCTTTTACCACCTCGGATAATCCATGAAGAAAAGTATCAAAGAGAGACTCTGGATTCGAGGCACTCTCGGCGGCCAACTTGCAAAAATCAACCGAGTAGTCTGCCACACTCCAGGAGTTTTGATGTAAATCAAGAGGTTTACTGGCCACCTCTCTCCCGGATACCGGAAGCTCAAATACCTTCCTCACCTCCACCATGAATTCCTCCAGATGACAACAAAGGGTGGATTGCTGCCCCCAAACAGCTGTGGCCCAGGAGAGCGCCCTTCCCGACATTAGCTTAATAATATACATTATCTTCGATCGGTCCGAAGGGAACAAAGATGGTTGTAGCTCAAAAATAAGCGAGCACTGAGAAAGAAAGCCCCAACAGGAACCAGGATCTCCAGAATATTCCTCCGGAGGAGGAGGAGGTAAGCGGGGTTCTCGGGGAACCGGGGTAGACTGTATCAACTCACCACTAAAAGGAAAAAATGCACTGGGAGGTTGGGGTCTCTCAGGGATGGCAGACAGCCTATGAGTTATCTCCTTAATTAGTTCCATAGTAGCCTTAAACCCTTGGTCGTGGCATTCTGTCTGAGAACGAAGCCCTTCCAGAAGGTCCTGTAACAGCTCCTCATGTCTCCCAATGGTGGCTCCCTGCAGGGAGACAGCGTGGCGAATCTGGTCCAAGTCTTCTGGGTCTGTCATGGCCAGTTCATACTATCATGACACAAGGCGAGACCCAGATGCAACCACAGGAGGCAGATGTTTGGAGTTTAAGAGTGGCAGACAGGCTCGAGGTCAAGGCAGGCAGAATGGTCAGGCAGGCGGGTACAGAGTCCAGAACAGGCAAGGGTCAAAACCGGGAGGACTAGAAAAAGGAGAATAGCAAAGGCAGGAGTATGGGACAAAACGCTGGTTGACTTGAAACATACAAGACGAGCTGGCACAGAGAGACAGGAAACACAGGGATAAATACACTGGTGAAAACAAGCGACACCTGGAGGGGGTGGAGACAATAACAAAGACAGGTGAAACAGATCAGGGTGTGACACATACTAGTGTCTTCACTGACATTTTCAACCTCTTCCTGACCGAGTCTGTAATACCTACATGTTTCAAGCAGACCACCATAGTCGCTGTGCACAAGAATGCAAAGGTAACCTGCCTAAATGACTACCGACCCATAGCACTCACGTCTGTAGCCATGAAGTACTTTGAAAGGCTGGTCAAAGCTCACATCAACACCATCATCCCGGAAACCCTAGACCCACTCCAATTCGCATACCGCCCCAACAGATCCACAGATGACGCAATCTCAATTGCACTCCACTCTGCCCTTTCCCACCTGGACAAAAGGAACACCTACGTGAGAATACTGTTCATTGACTACAGCTCAGCGTTCAACAGCATAGTGCTCACAAAGCTCATCACTAAGCTAAGGACCCTGGGACTAAACACCTCCCTCTGCAACTGGATCCTGGACTTCCTGACGGGCCGCCCCCAGGTCGTAAGGGTAGGCAACAACACATCTTGCACGCTGAGCTTCAACACTGGGGCCCCTCAGGGGTATGTGCTTAGTATCCTCCTGTACTCCCTATTCACCCACGACTGTGTAGCCAAGCACAACTCCAACACCATCATTAAGTTTGCTGATGACACAACTGTGGTAGGCCTGATCACCAACAACGATGAGACAGCCTCTAGGGAGGAGGTCAGAACCCTGGCAGTGTGGTGCCAGGATACCAACCTCTCCCTCAATGTGAGCAAGACAAAGGAGATGATCGTGGACTATAGGAAAAGGAGGGCCGGACAGGCCCCATTAACATCGATGGGGCTGTAGTGGAGCGGGTCGAGAGTTTCACATCAACAACAAATTATTATGGTCCAAACACACCAAGACAGTCGTGAAGAGGGCACGACAACACTTTTTCTCCCTCAGGAGACAGAATATACTTGGCATGGGTCCCCAGATACTCAAAAGTTCTATAGCTGCACCATCGAGAGCATCCCATCATCTGTGGATCTGTTGGGGCGGTATGCGAATTGGAGTGGGTCTAGGGTTTCCGCGATGATCACCGCCTGGTATGGCAACTGCTTGGCATTCGACCGTAAGGCGCTACAGTGGGTAGTGCGTACGGCCCAATACATAACTGGGGCCAAGCTTCCTGCCATCCAGATCCTATATACTAGGTGTTGTCAGAGGAAGGCCCCAAACATTGTCAAAGACTCCAGTCACCCATGTCATAGACTGTTCTCTCTGCTACCGCACGACAAGTGGTACCGGAGCACCAAGTCTAGGTCCAAAAGGCTCCTTAACAGCTTCTACCCCCAAGCCATAAGACTGCTGAACAATTAATCAAATGGCCACCCGCACTATTTACATTGACCCACCCCCACCCCCCCTTTGTTTTTACACCGCTGCTACTTGCTGTTTATCATCTATCCATAGTCACTTTACCCCTACCTACATGTACAAATTACCTCAACTAACCTGTACCCCCCCCCCCCCCGCACATTGACTCAGTACCGGTACCTCCTGTATATAGCCCTGTTATTGTTATGTCATTTTATCATGTAACTTTTTATTACATTTTTTACTTTCGTTTATTTAGTAAATATTTTCTCAACTATTTCTTGAACTGCATTGTTGGTTAAGGGCTCGTAAGTAAGCATTTCACGGTAAGGTCTACTACACCTGTTGTATTCGGCACAAATAAAATTGTATTTGATTTGGGGGGCTACTCAGTTGATTTAATATGACAATCTGAAATGTCTCTATTCTTTTGGAACATTTGTGAGTGTAATGTTTACCGTTCATTTAACTTTTGTTTATTATCTATTTCACTTGCTTTGGCAATGTAAACATATGTTTCCCATGCCAATAAATCCCTTTGAATTGAATTGAATAGAGAGATGGAGTGAGAGAAAAAAACCTGTGATATGGCACCAGATGGCACCCTTTTCTCCCTCCATCCCTCCCTTCTACCCAACACTACTTCTCCACCTCCCTCCCAACACTGCTTCTCCACCTCCCTCCTTCCTTCGCTCCCTCCCACTCAACACTACTTCTCTGAGGGGACAAAAGTACTGCACTATGTAGGGAGTAGGGTGCCATTTGGGACACAGATCCAGCCTCATATCACCACAACTTTCCCTGGTATTCTCTCCCCTCCCCAACTACCTCTAGGGGAATCCCTCCAGCTTCAACCCCACCCCCAGCTCAACCCCCACCCCTGCTCTTCCTCCACACACCAAGCCCCAACAACACCCCCGCCCCCCCACAAACTCAGACCCCCAACTCCAAAACACCCCAGCCCCTGGTTATGACCGTTTCAACTAGCCTCATCCCCTCCTCCCCCAGCCTCCTCACCCCTCTGTGGGGCTTGTTGCAGGTGCAGGCAATTTTGGAGGGCTACTCGGTTCACTAGCCCCATTCATTACCTCCTGAATGAGACACACATGGTGTCATAGTCCTGGTCCTAGCTCTACGTCAATGAGGAGAAGCTAAGACAGGAGAGGGAGAGAGAGGGACGGAGGGAGAGAAACAGAAAAGAAAGGGGGGTGGGGTTGGAATGCAGACTTGAATGTGCAGACCTGAGTGACATTAGCCTGTCTTGTACTACACATGGAGTACTGAATGCTAACGTCACACTAAAGCCCGGCTCTAGGACTGGACGGCAGGCGGGTGGTATGGTGGGCTCTGCTTGGTGTCAGGTGTCGAGAAGAGGACAGGATCTGCATCCCAAATGGCACTCTATTCTCTGTCCTGGTCAAAAGTAGTGCACTATATAGAGAATATTTTGGCTCCCGAGTGGCGCAGGGGTCTAAGTCACCGCATCTCAGTGCTAGAGGCGTCACTACAGACACAGCCTGAATTCGAACCAGGGTATCACAACCGGCCGTGATTGGGAGTCCCATACGGCGGCGCACAATTGGCCCAGCGTCGTCCGGGTTAGGGGAGGGTTTGGCCGGGGTAGGCTGTCATTGTAAATAAGAATTTGTTCCTAACTGACTTACTTAGTTAAATAAAGGTTACTTAAAAAATAAAAAACAGGGGGCCATTTGGGAGGCACCAGGATCAAAGTGCTAGCTGAATGGTGCATGCTGGGAGTGTCTGACACCCAGAGGATGATGGGGGGCAAGCCAAGTTGGTCAGTGGCGGATGTAGTAGGATAAGCCAAGGTGACATTGCTGTAGAGTTGGTGTGTGTAGAGTAGTTCCTACTAATACCCTTCTGAGTCTATATTTATCAGTGGCCCTGGTACCCTCGCTGGTTCCCAGGACCCTGAAGCCCCGGTTGGGGTCACGTGCAGACAAACACACCGGGGTCGCTCCGGAGGAAGGGTGAGAGGAGGGAGGAACGAAGCTACCGTAGTGAATTCCTAATGTGCCCCCGGGTCCTGGGCGACAGCTGCACACGCTGCACACGCCACCCGCCTGCTGCTACACGCATGTTCCCCACTAACACACGCCCACGTGGCTTTACACGTACTGTGTGACACAACACACAAACGCATGTGGTGTATGTGCGGCAGCATCTGTTACAGGGACCAAAGCTTCTTGCCAGTGTACAGGCCTCGGTTTCTTATACGTGAAGACAAAAACCACAAATACTGTGTATAGGCTAAATATTTACACAATATCCAGACTGTTCTCACATACCAAGATCAATGTCAGGACTGTTCTCACATACCAAGATCAATATCAGGACTGTTCTCACATACCAAGATCAATGTCAGGACTGTTCTCACATACCAAGATCAATATCAGGACTGTTCTCACATACCAAGATCAATGTCAGGACTGTTCTCACATACCAAGATCAATGTCAGGGCGGTTCTCACATACCAAGATCAATGTCAGGACTGTTCTCACATACCAAGATCAATATCAGGACTGTTCTCACATACCAAGATCAATATCAGGACTGTTCTCACATACCAAGATCAATATCAGGACTGTTCTCACATACCAAGATCAATATCTAATATTCCTGATAGGAATTAGTCTCATCCTCATCTTAAAATGTGTCAAATCACTGATTCAGCTCGTCCTCCCATGGTCTGCCTGTATGTGTCCCAAATGGCACCCTATTCCCATAGGGCTCTGGTCAAAAGTAGTGCACAATAAGGAACAGTGTGCCATTTGTGACGCATCCCTAGACGGTGGTTCTCGTATCCCAGAGTGCCTTGGGGTATGCCCTGTGGGCCCTGGTCATTACATGGCTGTCACCCATCTGGTGGGTTAGAATGTCTTTGATCTGCTTACCTCTACCCACAGAGAGGTTATCTCCCGTTCTCTTCATCTCTACCTGATTCTAACTGCCCTGGAACCCACCAGATAAGCAACATGACATTTGTAGCTAATTGAACTAAATCTAATGAAGCTAATATAACTCAATCTCTAATCTAAGCTAGAGTTTCAACCCGACAACTGGTTCAGGCCCATAATTTGATAACAGTTGTCTAAGGGGCTTTGTGGTGTACTGCAAGAGGAAAAGTAGTAGTTTAGTAGTAGTGTAGTAGTCAATGATGTATATAAACCCTGTATTGCTGATGCTATGCATTGGCCAATGAGAGACTTTGAAGGCACCAGTCAGCCATATTGGCACTCCCCAGTGGCAGCAGTCCTCCATAGGAATAAATTGAATTCTACAGTATTTTTTATTAAATGTTTCAAGGACAACATGACATGCATTTAAGTATTTTTTGTTGTTGTAGGGGTAACAGTAATCTAAAAATATATATTTTAAGGATTTTTTTCTATATATTTTGTAAAGATGTTTAGCTCACATAATATAATGTAAAAGTATGTGTTAAGGTGTCTGTAATAGAATAAACGAGGCAAAAGTAGGAAATTAATAAATGCATTTCTATAGGTTCCAAAATATTTTTTACAATGTTGGGGGAGTGCCAAGATGGAACACAGCGCCCCCTATCAGTTATCTAGTGTACAGTTCAGTTGGAAACTATTCAGACCCCTTCCCATTTTTCCACATTTTGTTAAGTACAGCCTTGTTCTAAAATGGATTAAATAAAAATCAATCTACACACGATACCCCACATTGACAAAGCGAAAACAGAAAAAAATATATAAAAAAATTAACTGAAATATCTTATTTTCATAAGTATTCGGAGCCTTTGCTATGAGACTTGAAATTGAGCTCAGGTGCATCCTGTTTCCAGTCCAAACTGAGCAATTGGGGAAGAAGGGCTTTGTTTAGGGAGATGACCAAGAACCTGATAGTCACTCTGACAGAGCTCCAGAGTTCCTCTGTGGAGATGGGAGAACCTTCCAGAATAACCACCATCTCTGCAGCACTCCACCAATCAGGCCTTTATGTTAGAGTGTCCAGACAGAAGCCACTCCTCGGTAAAAGGCACATGACATCCCCCCTTGGAGTTTGCTAAAAGACACCTAAAAGACTCTCAGACCATGAGAAACAAGATTCTGTGGTCTGATGAAACTAAGATTGAACTCTTTGGCCTGAATGCCAAGCGTCACGTCTGGTGGAAACCTGGCATCATCCCTACGGTGAATCATGGTGGTGGCAGCATCATGCTGTGGGGATGTTTTTCAGTGGCAGGGAGACTAGTCAAGATCGAGGGAAAGATGAACGGAGCACTTAGAGATCCTTGATGAAAGCCTGCTCCAGAATACTCAGGACCTCAGACTGGGGCGAAGGTTCACCTTCCAACAGGACAATGACCCTAGGCACGCAGCAGAGGAGTGGCTTTGTGACAAGTCTCCGAATGTCCTTGAGTGGCCCAGCCAGAGCCTGGACTTGAACCTGATTGAACATCTCTAGAGATACCTGAAAAATGTTGTGCAAAGACGCTCCCCATCCAACCTGACAGAGCTTGAGAGGATTTGCAGAGAAGAATTTGCAGAGAAGAAAAATACAGGTGTACCAAGCTTGTAGCGTCATACCCAAGAAGACGCAAGGCTGTAATCGCAGGCAAATGTGCTTCAACAAAGTACTGAGTAAAGCGTCTGAATACTTATGTAAATATAATTTCAGTTTTAAATTTTTTATACATTTGCAAAAATGTTTTTTTTTTTTTAAGTTTTTGCTTTGTCATTATGGGGTATTGTGTGTAGAATGATGAGGGGGAAAAAACTATTTAATACATTTTAGTATAAGTTTGTAACAAAATAAAATATGGAAAAAGTCAAGGGGTCTGAATACTTTCCGAATGCCCTGTGTATAGAAATCATTGGTTGTAGTAGTAGTGTACTACAAAGGGAATCGAGTCAAATGAGTGCAGGGGAGTAGAGTATTACACCATTTCTTATTACTCCTTTAGGGTTCTGGTCAAAAGTAGTGCACTATATAGGGAATAGGGTGCCATTTGGGATTAATCCACACAGAGTTCCTTGTGAAATAGAGATTGTTCTAGAAGTGTGTCCATCATCTGCATACAATATGTGCAAAGGAATGTCATGTTGTTCCAAGATAAATAACCATTGTTTTTTTATCATCTTGGCTATTTAACTAAGCTCTTTGGACACTTGTCTCATTGCCGCGTGTGGAAGCAGTTAGTGTGTAATGAAGTGTGATGTGCTGCTCTGTACTCAGGAGGGATTCAACCAGATATGCAAATCTGCCCTAATTTTGATAGTTGTTCAACAGGATGTTTTTGGTTCAATTACCTGTAATGAAATTACCTAGATTTGATCAAATCGTTTCCTCAAAGAGAATCACTTCCTATGTAGTGTGGTTCATATACAGTTAGTGGACACCATCTTCTCTTCACAGAGATACATTCATGAATGATTATTAACTTCCTTTAAAATGTGACACCATATTAGTTGAGGTATTTGAATATATATCTCACCTTTGCAATAGCTTCAATCCAAAGCAACGTATCCCACATTTTCATAATAAACCCATTAGCCTGCACAATGTGTCAGTGTATTCTACTTCTCTCATGTAGGAACACTAAGTAACACATTAGCCTCATGACGTTGTGTTAGATTACACCAGTTCATTTATTGTCTTGCCACAGCCTTGATAAACTCAACCACAACCTGCCATTCGGGACACACTGGTATAAGTAAACTTTTTAACGATTGAACATTTTTATTCTTCCTTATTTTCTTTGAATATCCAGCTCATGACAGTCTATCAAAATTATGCAAAATAAATAAATAAATGCAATTGATATCGTGCTGATTGCAATCTGCTATGAGGGGGTTTGGTCCAGTGACCGGAAGGTTGCTAGATCGAATCCCCAAGCGGACAAGGTAAAAATCTGTCATTCTGCCCCTGAGCAAGGCAGTTAACCCAATGTTCCCCATGCACCGATGGCATGGACGTTGATTAAGGCAGCGCCCTGCACCTCTCTGATTCTGAGGGTTTTGGTTAAATGCTGAAGACACATTTCAGTTGAATGCATTCAGTTGTACAACTGACTAGGTGTCCCCCTTTCCCTTCCGGGATGCAAAAATTGAAGTCTAATGCAAAGGGACATGTTTCAAAGTCTCAGCCTCGGCCTCTGGATCCTCTCTCTATGTCAATTAGGACTGAGAGAAACTCAACTCATACTACATAGAGAGAGAGAAGGTGGGTGCGTGTGTGTGTGGTGACACGAGTGAGAGACTGAAAGAGGGAGGGAGTGTCAGTATATGTAAGACAGGGAAAGAGCTGGACAAGGATGAATGGTGCAAGAATGAAAGGAGAAAAAGAAAAACAGGGTATGGGATGCAGCCCACTTCCTGTCTGGGGGTCTTTGTCTGGCCTTGTGTGTTATTGGGAGGTGGGGGGGGGGGGGGCTGTCAACTCTACATGCCACTAACAGAGAGAGAGAGAGAAGCGAGGGAAAAGGGAGAAAATAAGCGAGAATGTTAGAGAGAAAGAGAGAGAGATCGAGAAAGCAGAGAGATAGCGAGAGAAGGGGGGGGGGGGCTCTACATGCTACCAATGGACTCAGCTAGGCCTGGTAGCCCCACAGTTCCCCCTGGTTTTGTAATGGGTCTACCCCCATCTCTCCTCCTCTTTCAAATCAAATCACATTTTACTTGTCACATGCTTCATAAACAACAGGTGTAGACTAACAGCAAAATGCTTACTCATGGGTCCTTTTCCAACAATGCAGAGTTAAAGATAAAGATTAAAATAAGTGACAAGGAATAATTACACAGTGAATAACAAATAACCATAAAGAGTAAAAAATTACATGGCTATATACAGGGAGTACCAGTACCGAGTTGATGTGCAGGGGTACAAGGTAATTGAGTTAGCTAATGTACATGTAGATATGTATAGGTAGATATGTATAGGTAGATATGTATAAGTAGATATGTATAGGTAGATATGTATAGGTAGATATGTATAGGTAGATATGTATAAGTAGATATGTATAGGTAGATATGTATAGGTAGATATGTATAGGTAGATATGTATAGGTAGATATGTATAGGTAGATATGTATAGGTAGATATGTATAGGTAGATATGTACAGGTAGATATGTATAGGTAGATATGTATAGGTAGATATGTATAGGTAGATATGTATAGGTAGATATGTATAGGTAGATATGCATAGGTAGATATGTATAGGTAGATATGTATAGGTAGATATGTATAGGTAGATATGTATAAGTAGATATGTATAGGTAGATATGTATAGGTAGATATGTATAGGTAGATATGTATAGGTAGATATGTATAGGTAGATATGTATAGGAAGATATGTATAAGTAGATATGTATAGGTAGATATGTATAGGTAGATATGTATAGGTAGATATGTATAGGTAGATATGTATAGGTAGATATGTATAGGTAGATATGTATAAGTAGATATGTATAGGTAGATATGTATAGGTAGATATGTATAGGTAGATATGTATAGGTAGATATGTATCGGTAGATATGTATAGGTAGATATGTATAAGTAGATATGTATAGGTAGATATGTATAGGTAGATATGTATAGGTAGATATGTATAGGTAGATATGTATAAGTAGATATGTATAGGTAGATATGTATAGGTAGATATGTATAGGTAGATATGTATAGGTAGATATGTATAGGTAGATATGTATAGGTAGATATGTATAGGTCGATATGTATAGGTAGATATGTATAGGTAGCGGTAAAGCGACTAGGCAACAGGATAGATAATAGACTGAGCTGTAGCAGCGTATGTGGTGTGAGCGTGTGTTTGTGTGGAGGCGTCGGTACGCATGTGTGCGCATGTTGTGTGTGTGGGCGTATGTAGTGTGTGCATGTGTGTATGTCGGGGTGTCAGTGTAAGTATGTGTGAGTGTTTGGGTAGAGTCCAGTGTGTGTGCATAGAGTCAGTGCAATAAAATAAAAGGGTCAATGCAGGTAGTCCGGGTAGCCATTTGATTAGCTATTTAGCAGTCTTGTTAAAAAGTCTTATGGCTTGGAGGTAGAAGATGTTCAGGGTCCTGTTGGTTCCAGACTTGGTGCACTGGTACCGCATGCCGTGCAGTAGCAGAGAGAACAGTCTATGTCTTGGGTGGCTGGAGTCGTATAATGTTTTTGGGGGGGCCTACCTCTGACAGCGCCTGGCATAGAGGTCCTGGACGTACTTGACCAAGCTACAGTACCTGACATCCAGGACCTCTCCGCTCTTCCTGTTATCACAGAAAGCCTCAGACATGCCTTCGAACCTCCTACGACAGAAATGGAACCATTAAGAGACTAAGCGAAGAGACCCTTGACTAGCTACACACCATGTATTGGAGCATGCACACTTTACCTCCCTCAGTATACAAAACAACTTGTCTTGCCTAAATAGGGCTGGTGAGGAGAGGAGGGATAGGAGGCTGTCATTACATACATCTGTTTGTCTGGGAGGAACACCTCCCGAAAAGCACCCTATTTCAGAAATAGGGTACTATGGGCCCTGGTCAAAGCAGTGCACTAAACAGTGTAGGGAATAGGGTGCTATTTGAGACTAACCTAGAAAGGGCCAGAGATAAGGGTCAGTCCATGTCTGTCTGTATAACTAGTGAAGGGTTGCTGTTGCACTCGGTCTAGGAAACAAACAGACTGAATGGGATAAGAGGTTCAGCCATGCCTAGCTAGCACCACTGTCTACCTGGCTTTGGATCTTAAAGTGGAGAATGTCAAAACGATGGGATGTGTTCTATCTGCTCATCTATTCTCTTCTCATCTTCTCTTTTCTTCCCCTCTCCACTCACAAGGCTCGAGTACACACACAAACTGGGTCAGTAAGTTTACAGCCCTTTAAACTGGGAGGAAATTAGGACAAGTCTCCTTCGACTTCCAAATGTCTTGAACTTTAGAAACCCAGAGAGAGAGAGAGAGAGAGAGAGAGAGGAGGCTCCACTGTTGCCGTTCCCTCATCTGCATCCCAAAAGGCACCCTATTTCTTATATAGTGTGCTACTTCTGACCAGGGCACTGTGCAGGGAGCAGGGTGCCATTTGGGACGCAGACCCGTCTCCAAGGGGCTTTTGGGAGGTCTCGTCTTCGCAGAGCGACGCTCCGTGTCCGGATGCAGGTTTTAATCCCCTCAGGCTGATACAGAAACAAGGAGAAAGGGAGGAGGAAGAAGGGATCTGTTCCAAATGGGACCCTAGCTCCTATATAGTGCACTACAGGACCCTGGTCAAAAGTAGTGTACTATATGGGTAACAGGTTTCCAGTTCGGAAGCAGACAAGGAGAGAGGAGGGAAGGAAGGAGGAGGAATGAGAAGAGAGGAAGGGAAGGAGGAAGGCCCATCTCCTCTGCAACATCTGATATGCATGGCTGAGTATGGTGTGTGTCCAAAATGGCACCCTACTCCCTATATAGTGCACTACTTTTGACCAGAGTCCTACGTAGCACTTTATAGGGAACAGGGTGCCATTTTGGACAGGGTCATAATCCTGTATAGCATGCTGTCAGCAGCATGGTGAGAGATAGAATAAGGATTTGTGTGTGGGGCAGATAGTCAATGAGATCACACAGGACACTCACGCGCTGTCACACCGGTCCTCAAAACAGGGACCCCACAGGGGCGCGTGCTCACCGCGCCCCTCCTGCACTCCCTGTTCACCCATGACTGCGTGGCTACGCACGTAACCCAACTTAATCGTCACGTTTGCTGACGACACAATAGTGCCTGATTTACCAAGAACAACGAGACTACAGAGAGGAGGCGAAAGCCCCCCGGAGAGTGAGCGGTGCCAGGAAAATAACTCATCTAAGGAGCTGATCGTGGACTACAGGAGACAGGACGTCCCCCACATCCACAGAGCCACAGTGGAGGGGATCAACAGCTTCAGGCCATCCGACTGTTGAACAGTCGTCACTAGCCGGTTAGCACCCGGTACTCAACCGGTACTCAACCGTGCACCATAGAGCCTATTGAACACTGGTCACTTGAATAAAATGTTTACATATTGTTTAACCCACTTCAACTGTATATGCTGTATTCTAGTCAGGGGTGATCCTATATATGCACTGCTGTACACACCTTTTCTATTCATATACTGTCCACAATGTTTCTACACACCATTCACGTACACATATATTTCTATTCCGGACTATGTTTCTACTACTCATCCTGATATGTCTCCATTTCTTGTTCTATTTGTACTTTTGGATAATGTGTGTATTGTTATTGTATTGCTAGATATTGCTGGATCGTTGGAGCTGGAAACATTAAAATTTCACTACACCTGCAATAACATCTCCAAAACTGTGTGTGAGACAAATACATTTTGATTTGATTTGAGGCACATACACACATGCACGCATAACTGGCCAATGTTGGTCACACACTCCAGCCCAAATGACTAGTTAAAAGAAAGTTCTTTCTCCACTGCATTTAATTAAACCTTATAAAAATCCCTCCTCTCTTGGTTCTGGAAGATGAAACCCCTCATTGTGGCTGTGTTTTTTTTTTATGGGTGTTTGTTGGGTTCCTGGGACAGAGGAAGCAGAGAGACTACGGCTGATTTGTGATTTGCACGCGGGTGGGAAGGGAAGAAGGGAGGAGAGGGAAAGGAAGGGTCTTTAATTTGAGTCCTTGCTTCCATTTCAACATATTTATTAGTGAAACCAAAGTGCTGTAACACATATAACTTAAATCAAATAGCCTAGTACACACGAAAACTTTTCAAAATGTTCAAATCAAAAGCCTATTTTACAGAAAAACGTGAACAGTCGGGTGCATCGCAAATTCAGAACCGCTGGACAGCAAAATAATCGACTAAAGCACTGATCATTGGTAACGAGATCAGAATGACTGCTAAGGCTTGACCCATAAATTAAAAAGGTAGCCTACAAAACTAAAATAATCCATATGTTAAAGTCAAAAGACATGATTAACATGACATCAATAAGACAGCCACATCCCGAGTCCCCGTTGCCGACACATTTAGAAATCAAAAGATGGTTTAGTATTTAGTTTAAAAGTCCCGAAGAAGGTCCAGAGAACAAGAAACATTTTTCAGTGAGAAACCAGAAATCCAAAACAAAATCTTTTCAATTTTCAAAAATGTAGCTTATGATGCAGTGCTCATGATCATTAAAAAAGAAAATAAAATTACTTAGCCTACATTTGAACACCACAGCAGAAGCTTGTCACATGCCATTTAACTTTCTTCTTGCACACTCAAACAGTATACTATTTAGGACGCAAGTTTGTGTATTCGGACACGGCCACTATGACTGGTAGGTGGTTGTGTTACCTAGCTAAACTTAAAATGAATGTACTAACTGCAAGTCGCTCTGGGTAAGACCGTCTGCTAAATGACTCAAATGTAAAATGTAGAGTGTTGGTTACGGAGCGCTTATAATTACACTTAGTGGGGACAAAGGCAGTCAGTGTGTTAGGAAGGATGTGCCCCCCCCCCCAGTATATCAGTTACACTGGGGGACATCTGAACTCAAGAGACACACTGATACTCACAACGACAAGTTGCAGCAACAATCAGAGGTAGTACTACACACAAAGAAGAAACAAAAACACACACTCCCGTCCCAGTAATGCGAAGACAATAATAATTATGAGAGTTAAATCAAAGAATTAAACAGTATTCTCAGAATTCTTATGTTTTTCTGTGACAGAACAGCAGTAGGTAGATGACGTTTATTATCAAATGCTCTCACGAGGTTGGGAGTCTCTCTCTCGCAGCATTCCAGCGATGCCTGTGTGATTTATGCACCGACAGCATCATCGGTCATCTGTCAAATGACATACTGGATAGACAAGTCACTGGTTGCTTCCCAAATGGCACCCTATTCCCTATATAGTGCAGAACTTATGACCAAAGCCTTATGCACTATATAGGAAATAGGGTGCCATTTAGGACACGACCCACCGAGTTCTGATGTTGTGTGTGCGTGTGACAGTAAAACAAAGTGAATCCCCAAGAAGCATTGTAAGTTCAGTGCGAATGAAGTGACAGAGGAGGAGAATCTATCGACATCGTAGAAATGGAACGTCTAAACACACAAGGCCTCATCTTCCATAATGAATTCAACAGCATGTAGAACCTCTAGCAGATTCTGGGGCTGCAGTACTATAGCTGCATGGGAACAAATGTTGAACGTTTCCACAAGTTCAGATTTGAGAGTGTCACACAGCGTCAAATGGCCCATCCTAAGGAAACCACAACTGAGCCCTACGCCCTGAAAAGAAAACGGTTTGTGTGTGTGTGTGTGTGTGTGTGTGTGTGTGTGTGTGTGTGTGTGTACACCCGCATTCGAACAAAACTGGCTAATAATCCAATTAGGCATATAACTCCCTTTAGTACACATTCTGTCAACTAAATGTCCCAATGGAACCGAGTCAAGGAGAGAAAATCGGGAGAGAAAGAGAGAGAGTGGGGCTTTTTCTGTGTACCTTTCAGCTGGCGCAGTGAATAAAATGCAAACAGAGCTTTAGAGGGAAGGTTTTAGATCTTAGTAAACATGCCGGGGCTTCGAGCTCTGTTCCACTCTGTCCTGGTTGGCTGGGAGGCAGCTCCCTTGTTTGTGTCCCAAAGGCACCCTATGTCGTATGTAGTGCACTACTTCTGACCCAACCCTAATGGGCTTTGGTCAAAAGTAGTGCACTATAAAGGGAATAGGGTGTCATTTGGGAAGCAGCTCCCTTGTCTTGTCTAGCAGGGATCTTTAGTCCCCTGATAACAGGCTGCTTTTCTTTTCTCAGGATGGGCTTTAAGGGAGGGGAGACGAACCGTGCCTCTCCTCTCCTGTCCGAACAACTGTCAGAGGAGAAGAGTGCCCCAGGGATGACAGAAAGAGAGAGAGACAGGGGGAGAAGGACAGGAAAAAAGAGAGAGAGGGAGAGTTTACCAGCCCCTCACTTCCCCTAACCTGCAATCCACACACACACACACACACACACACACACACACACACACACACACACACACACACACACACACACACACACACACACACACACACACACACACACACACACACACACACACACACACACACACACACACACACACACACACACACACACACACACACACACACACTTGGAATTGAGAGTGAGAGAGAAGGCGAGAGGGGGAAGAGAGGGAAGAGATAAATAAAGGAGAGTTCTGTAAATTTTTCTGAGATGTCTTGATGCCCGTCTCTTTCATAAAACACTGACAGAGGGATTCTCTCTTCTTTCACTTCCTATCCCCCATCCCTCCATCCTCATATCAGTCTGCAGAGACTCTCTCTCTCCAGGTGATATCTGGTGGCCAATGCGGGCCAGAGATTCTGATCCTACATGTTGGAACAGAGAGAGAAGGAAAGAAGAGAGAGATGGTGCTCGCTCATTCTCTCTTTCTCTCCCCCTAAGTGTAATGTTTCTCAACACAGGTTAGATACTACAGTTCAGTTGGTTTGTAAAACATGAAATGCTTTCTGCCACAACCAACCAACTACAGATAAGTGATGTGGTTTTATCATTACGTAGGCTGCACATTCATTTGGGCTGAAGTGAACAGAGAGAGAGAGAGAAAGAGGGGGAAGAGAAAAAATAAAAACGAAAGAATTCCGAACATCCACACAGTGACGGCTTATCTATCTTCCTGAGGCATGGAATCTCGGGCACACTGACGAGGTATGAGTGGTGGTAAAGGGGGAGGACATCATCCTCTGGAAACATAGTTCAATGACAGTCAAATACTCCAAGAGGGCACATCCCATTTAAACGGGCTGTCTCTCTAGTCTATGGAAACAATAGCATTTTCCATTAATCATGCCAGCACCTCAGGGTGGATCTTAGTAAGCAAGAATGGCTTCCTATCCTGGTCTCCTATGCTTCATCTACACAGATCTGAAAAGAGGACAGGTAAGAGCAGGATAGAGACATGTAAGTCAGCTGATAAGAACAGAAGGTAAAAGAGGGATGAAAAACTAAAGGAAGGAGGAAGGGATAGTGCATTCCTACAAAGAATTCAGGAATTCAGACCAACATCACACTAGAATTATCCCTCTATCCCTCACTCTCTCTATCCCCAGTCTTTCCCTCCCTCTATCCCTATATCCCCTCCTACTTATGCAACCAGAGCCCAGGTTTACACTGGGAAAACAGTGTAATCTTTGATTTTATTTTCCAGTCCCTTTCATATCCTAAAATAAAGCTCCTGATACTTCCTTGTTCTTCATTTCCTGGTCCTATATGGACCCAGATGTGTGTGTGTGTGTACAGATGGCCGAGCAATCCTCCATACATCCGTGACGGATCGACTGAAGACTTTCATTTCATTTCATAGATAGAGAGAGAGAGAGAGAGGGGGAGAGAAAGAGAGAGAGGGGGAGAGAAAGAGAGAGAGGGGGAGAGAAAGAGAGAGAGGGGGAGAGAAAGAGAGAGAGGGGGAGAGGGTGTGAGAGCATTTCCTGACGTATCTAACATTTAGCACAGTATGTGCCCACACCCATATTGTGGTATTCTAATAAATCATGTATCTTCTACAAGCCAAAATAAGCCAAAGTGTTCGTACACAATGGCACCTTATTCCCTATATAGTACACTACTTTAGAGAGTAGTGGTCAAAAGTAGTGTACCGTAAATGGAAAAGGGTAACATTTGGGATGGAGCCAGAATGTAAAGGCTGTCTCCTGGGCAAGATGTTTAGCTGGTGCTCAACCAGACATAGCAGGTGGTCAATGGGAAAGTCAAACGGTACCCTATTCCCTATATACGGCATTACTGACGACCAGAGCCCTATGCTCTACATAGGGTGCCATTTCAAACGCAAGCCTATATTTAAAAATACTGTACATGTTTGTAGTGGTGTAAATAGTTATTTGATCAAGCATTTGCTATGATGCGTGTATCCCAAGTGACCAGCCTATTCCCATAGACCGTGGGCAAAAAGTAGTGGTCCATGTAGTAATAGTGTACCCTTTGTCACCAATATGTATCTGGCTAGGCTAGAATGATGATGAATCAAACAAGGCTAATTTAGAATCACAATGAATTGTTTAAATTATTACTGCATTAAATCAACTGTTCCTGTTTTGTGCTTTGATGGAGAACACTACCATGGCTGAACTTTGTATGAAGGTTCATTGTCGATTCTTAAAGAAATGATCAAAATTAAAAAAGGAATATAACATTGAACACTATTCCCTACATAGTTCACTACTTTTGACCAGGGCCCATAAGGACTATGTAGGGAATAGGGCCCATTTGGGACGCATACATTATCTGTACTTAGACAGTGACTTACGTGTTGTGCTTGGTAGACGGAAACCAAGCACTCAGAGACAGAAAATATGTTGACTGCTTTATGGACAACATTGCCACTTCACTGTAGGCGACAACACTTACTGTACGAGCTGTTAATGAAAGCATTGCATCCCAAAATAGCACCCTTTCCATTTATAGTGCACTACTTGTGGTCCTGGTCAAAAGTAGTGCACTATCAAGGAAATAGGGTGCCATTGGGGACTTACCCTATGAAAGCTTGGCGATTACCGAATTAACGTGAGACGAAGTCAAATAACAGAAAAGAGCAAGGGAAGGTTGATGTTAAAGCAAACATAGTTTCCATATAGCCTACCCTATAGTATGCCCAAAAGGGTATCACACTTAGATAGGTAGGCTTCAGTTAAGCCCATCTTGATTCTCGACCCCCAGTACATGTCAGACCCATAGAGACAGACAAGCAGCCCTAGTTGCTAAGAGGGGGTGGGAAGGGGTGGAAAACATGGTTTCCAGGGGTTGGGGGAATGGGATGATGGACACTCACTTCTTGTTGCTTTTCCTTTACATTTTAAATGTATTATTCCTTTTTTACTCTTTAATATGATCATAATGATCAATACTTTGTACTTACGTACGTTTTTTTTAAATTGTTTTTTCTTTTTGAGTGGCAGGTGAATACGAACTGAATATAAAATGACACTGAGTGTACAAACATTATGAACACCTTTCCATGTCAGACTGACCAGGTGAATCCAGGTGAAAGCTGTGATCCCTTATTGATGTCACTTGTTAAATCCACTTCAAACCAGTGTAGATGAAAGACAGGTTAAAGAAGGACGTTTAAGCCTTGAGACGATTGAGAATGTGTGCCATTCAGAAGGTGAATGGGCAAGGCGAAAGATTTAAGTGCCTTTGAACGGGGTATGGTAGTTGGTGCCAGGCGCACCGGTTTGTGTCAAGAAGTACAAAGCTGCTGAGTTTTTCCACATTCAACAGTTTCCTGTGTTTATCAAGAATGGTCCACCACCCAAATTACATCCAGGCAACTTGACAACTAGAAAATCAATAAAAACCAAACTAAATATGTAATGCCCTATAGTGTTTTCCCTCCACTTTTCCAAAGCATCCATGTAATCCATTCTGCGCCACACACACACACACACACACACACACACACACACACACACACACACACACACACACACACACACACACACACACACACACACACACACACACACACACACACACACACACACACACACACACACACACACACACACACACACAACACACACAGCCAGCTGGCTGAATGACTCCCAGTCCATGGGATCACTACAGGGCTCTGGTCAAAATTAGCACACTAAGTAAGAAATAATGTGCCATGTGGCTTGCAACCCACCAGCTCATGGGAAATGTGAATTTCAGTGCGTCAAGCATCACACACTTGAGGTAGGCTATAGGTAAGGCTAAGCAAGACAGGGTAGGTAAACTGGGAAGATACGGTTTCCTGAAAGGGTAAAAAAACTTTAACCCTATGCTGTCTCAAAGTGGTGTCGGACCACCCAAGAAATAGTAACTGAACTCAACTCCTTAGTGTAGACTCAGGGGATGCCAACATTGAGTCACAAATGGCACCCTACTCCCTATGAGCCTTGCAAAAACTAGTGCACTCTAAAGGGAATAGGGTGGCTTTTGGGACGCACCCTCTGTCTTGGACTCTAACATCAGACCTAGCTGGCTGTCTCTTCACAGGACTAGGTTCCATGTTTTATGCAGTCTGTCCTCTAGTTTTATCAGCCACACGGAGATCACACACACACACACACACACACACACACACACACACACACACACACACACACACACACACACACACACACACACACACACACACACACACACACACACACACACACACACACACACACACACACACACACACACACACACACACACACACACACACACACACACACACACACACACACACACACACACACACAGAATTGGAATTATATATCCATGGTCTGCTTTATATTATCACACAGTGAGAGTGTCCCAAATGGCACCATGTTACCTTTGGAGTGAACTTCTTTTGACCAGGGACCATAGAGAATCGGGTGCCATTTGGGACGCGGACCGTCTCGAAAGTGAGCAATGGTCGTCATGTTACTTGTCGTTCATCCAGAGACACAAGGCTTCAGCTTCTGGCCGCCGTCTTGATCCTATGGAAACGTATGCCAGATCATGAAGCACTGATGATCTCGCACACATCACACACAACCTCGATGAGGGTTACGCTTTGCATTGTCACTCCAAATCACTCGCAGGCTCCACAAGTGAGTGTGTGTATGCGTGTCTGCGTGTGTGTGCGTGTATGTGCGGTGCCAGAGAGCTGTGTACAAGCCAAACTTGTGGAGTCAATTGTCAGGGGCATGCAAAATCTAGTAAAAAGATCATTTTGGAAAGTATATAAATGACAATAATCAGAGCTCAAAATAGACTACGCTAAATTATAATTTGTAACTGTTTTTTGCAGTTGTTAACTCAATTACAGTTCAAAGTCAGGACATCAGAGTATTTTCAGGTCAAGTGGTTAGTAAATTCTACCCCTGCTACAAAGTACTACTCCATACTCCCATATTTCTTGACGGGACCGTTCGCCAAAGCGTCACGCCGTTGCCCGCCATGACACTTTGACCCTGGCGACATCGCACACGGCCAGAGCTGTGGGAAGTGGACCTAACCTCTAACATTTGACCCTGGCTTTGAGAGGTCCGGAGGGCACAGGGATTAGTGAGAGGGGTTCTACACTTTAGCCGTGCCCTCTGTGAAGTCCAGGAAAACACCAGAACCGCGTCCCAAATGGCACCCTATTCCCTACAAAGTGCACAACTTTGGGCCCTAGCCATCACAGCATGGAGAAATACGGATTTACTTACCCATCTCAGTTGCTGTGTAATAAATACATGTACATTATTATCTGCACATTGATGTATTTATTTCAATCACCTCTAGCAATGTCACTTCACAGTCGATGAGCAGAGACATTGATCATCCGCTGTTTCTGAATCAGAATAAAGAGGAAGTAACATGAGTAACACACACACACACACACACACACACACACACACACACACACACACACACACACACACACACACACACACACACACACACACACACACACACACACACACACACACACACACACACACACACACACACACACACACACACACACACACACACACACAGCTTGTCATATTCTTGGCAGTCATGTCTACAAGCTCAGCACTCGGCACAGAGAATCCCTGTAAACTCTGATGTCATCTCCACAGGGGCTGAGAGGCAGCGAAGCCAAAACCAGAAAGAAGAGATTGAGGTTCTGTGAATTATAGGAGCTCTATGGATCTGACTAACTCCTGAACCTGACAACCCAACTCCACAAACACGGTTCCACAGCTCTGTATTCACAAACACAAGACTGTGGTCCTCTTCCTTTCACTAGGAGCTCTGGAGCTCATTCTCTTAACTAAATAGCTCTCCCCCATTGGTTTTGTGTTTGTTCCCTCTAGCCTGACCGCTGTGGGGGCAATATATTAAAATGGATGAGTCTTTATCCAGCCCAGTTCAAACAGAGACAGCCTGGGTTTACACAGACCAGTCACACACACACACACACACACACACACACACACACACACACACACACACACACACACACACACACACACACACACACACACACACACACACACACACACACACACACACACACACACACACACACACACACACACACACACACACACACACACACACACAGTGTGGAGGGTCATCCTCCTCAGAGTACCCGTCATTGTTTATCAGTGGGAAAGCTAAATAATGGTGCTGGCTGTGTTTAAAGATAGTGTGCTTCTACACAGTGGGTATTACCCAGTTAGTACCATCAGCACAGCAACTTATAGCGCATGTCCCAAATGCCACCCTATTCCCTATATAGTGCACTACTCTTGACCACAGCCTGTAAGGTTCTGGTCAAAACTAGTGCACTATATAGGGAAAAAGGTTACATTTTGGACACAGTCATAGAAAAGTGAACTCCTGGCCAATTCTGCCGAGGTTCACCTCTGGCAGAATACCAAGGAAGGATATTCTTCCATTCATTCTGTTGGGAGGGCAGTGAGGATACCGCTCTCTCCCTCCACCCTACCCTGTGGCCTCCCTCCCTCTCCTTCTCCCCTCCTATCTGGGGGAGCATCTCTTAACGCAAAAACCAGAACAAATGCAGGACAAAGACACTTTTCAAGCATCAAAGAATGGGCTAGCCCTCTCTCATCCTCCCTCTCCCCCTTTCCCTCACCCTCTCTCATCCTCCCTCTCCCCCTTTCCCTCACCCTCTCTCAACTTCTTCATCTCCCTTTCTTTTCGTCTCTCAGTCAGAAGCTTTCAGTCTGACAGGCCGAGACGGTAGGTCTGAGACCAAAGAGAGGTTAAATACATTTGCAAATATGCCTGCGTCTCAAATGGCATGCGTATCCTATGTTTAACTCGTATGGAGATCTAAATATTCATGAGCTCTGACACTTTGATCCAACAGAGGGATTCCAGCTAGAAGGATACTACACAACAGAATCTGACTTTACTCTAAAACCTCATAAGTAGTGACAGGACTCCCTGACCATGTGACCTGAGCTAAGGAAAACTCAACTGGGGCCCGGAGTTTGTCTGGTTAGGTCCTCACGTGGTCAGAAACCAAACTGAGGACCCTACTAATGAAGACGGCTATTTTACCGCCAATAGAGAACAAAACACAACACTCCTCTTCCCTGCAGTTTCTTTTGGACCTCATCAGTTCTCATCTAGTCTACACTGAAGAACACACACCGCTGGCACGCACAGAACTCAACACATACTGATCATTATTGGCAAGTTTGTTCTGGCCACGCTTTGGCTGGGAGGAGGTTACCAGATCTGTGCCTGAATCCTTCAGACACGCACACCGTGTGAAAACAACCCCCCTGGGAGACAGATCTAACTACAAGGCAAGTGTCTTGTTGTTGGGAATAAACGGTCGTAACCAATAGGGATATAGCTGGGACTCTAACAAGTGTCAAAAGCTGATACTTGGCTTTGGGCAAGGGCTCTGACAGGGCTAGATTCCTGTAATAGTAGAGCATCATAATCTAAAGGATGACGCAATGGAAAAGGATTTGCACAAATCACTCAGCTCCTATAAACTGGTATGCAGACTGTAGCTATGTGCCGAGTCAGCTTGTTCTTAAAGGGGAACTGCACCCGCTGACTTGGCCTCCTTTCTTGGTTTGCTCCTCGAGAAATGCGGGCGGCCATGACAGAAGCCCAAACGTGCGTTGGCTTGGGGGTGTGGTTTGTTTGGGAGTGTTTCTTGGGTGTGTCCTTGCCACCACCAAAGACACGCCCATTTGTCAGAACCTTGCCCGCAGCCACCCCCCCCCCCCCCCAGTCAATCACAACAAACATCCTGCAGGTTGAGTTCAACAACTACAGGCAGATGTATGTATGGTAAAATGCCGGAGGAAGCTTTGAATAGGTCAGTAGCCTACAGAGTAATATGAGAAGAATGCAATTGCTGAATTTACTTAGATCTTCTAAACTGTTTTCAAATGTAGTAACAAACAACCTCGTATAATAAACAACCCTTTACATAAAACCGTAGATGCGGTGTTCAGCGAATATAACAACGGGCACCTTTCACAGTCATTCTCCGGCTCGCTAAATAAGTATCTAGCTAATGTCAGCTGGGCTAACAATGACCGTGAATGATAAAAATATACATAGCCAGATGTCTATGGTCTCGCTACCGGTATACTCACCGCCACCAGGGACCAACGAACTCCAACCACTTATTTCACATGGTAGGGCACTAGGGTCTTTCGGCAGGGCACGCAAACCATAGTTGGCTGTGAGTCCTGCTGGAAGCATGAATTGTCGAACCGGATCCTGAAGCATTGTCAATCCATATCGGGCTTTTCAGTCTCAAAACGGCCATGATCCTTTTCAATGAAGGGAAGTGAAGTGGGCCGGAGGGGCGATTTGCACGTGGAGTTTGGCAAAAAGGGGGCATGAATCGTTGCCATGATTGTAATCCAAACCCAACCTTCATGTACTTGTTAGGGGCAGTCGCTCTTTAAACGTCATAGTACATCTACTACAGTTAGTGTGAACATGCATACCCTGAAGTTGGCTGTGAGACCTGTGTGGGTGTGTGTCTGTTCCTCCAGGGTTATAGGGTAGCATGTTGTCAGGTAGAGCAGACAGACTAAACCCACTCCCCCCTCCGGGTCTATTTTCACACATCAATCTCCAGGCCAGGCTGTGTCCCTGACAGTCAGAGGTCCAAGGGAGAGAAAGGGAGAGGGAAGAGCTCAGGTTAGGAACCCATCCTCCCAGAGAACCTGGTGATAAATCACCTCTCTCCCGCTCCCTCTGCTTCTCTCTCCCAAGATTATCTTCTTCTCTCTCCTGCTTTTTCTCTCTCCCCCGCTCTCCCTCGCATGCTCTTTCTCTCTCACTCTCCTTCAGTTAATCTCACTCTCACCTACTCTCTCTCTCACACCCTCTCACCCTTTTTCAGTTTCCCCCTCTCTCTGCCAGACTCTCGATCCCTCTATGCCAGCCTCTCTCTCCCAGACTCTCGATCCCTCTATGCCAGCCTCTCTCTCCCAGACTCTCGATCCCTCTATTCCAGCCTCTCTCTGCCAGACTCTCGATCCCTCTATGCCAGCCTCTCTCTCCCAGACTCTCGATCCCTCTATGCCAGCCTCTCTCTCCCAGACTCTCGATCCCTCTAGTCCAGCCTCTCTCTGCCAGACTCTCGATCCCTCTATGCCAGCCTCTCTCTCCCAGACTCTCAAATCCCTCTATGCCAGCCTCTCTCCCAGTCTGTCGATCCCTCCACGCCAGCCTCATTCTCTGAGGGTCAGGGTTATCCTGGCCACGCCAGGCTGCTTGATTTCCAGACAATTAAAAGCCAGATAATCTACCTCCACTACCTCTCAGTCTACCCAGGGTCATTCACTTCACACAACTCACTCACAAGAACTACAGCAAACACTAGACAATGACAGTCAGGTTAAACATACTGTACTGTAAAGCTACATTTCAAAACAAATTCCCACCAATATCCATGTCAACATGTTCAACTAATTGACACGGTTTCCAGTGAACAAGGTTTTATAAAGCGAAGACACACGACAACTAAAAGTAAATACTGCTAACTATTAAAGGATGATTTGTTGCAACCACTCAGGATTTACAGTCGTTTACAGAGTTACGTCTTGACCTGTTATTCTGACGGAGATTTACAGCATATAGGATACAAGGCAAACATCCCCCTGTAGTGTTTATAATGCTACAGGGAACACTTAGTGACCTCACACCCTACAGCCAGGGTACTTACCATCTTACACACACGGTCCTACAGGGGGGTGTATACTGTATATGTCAGTGTCCGCCTCTCAGCAAAAGACGTGAGTGATGTATTTACAGTGTGCCTGAGATAAACCTGCCATCTCCTCAGACCTCCTCCTCAGAGCTCCTCAGAGCCCCCCCCCTCCACCCTACTTTTCCACTGTGGTTTGGAGGGGAGGGATTGTCAGATGAAGATGCATGGTGTCTGGGCTATGGACCCATCTGGGCTATGGATTTCCGCGCGTGTGCGCGTGTGTGTGTGTGTAGTCCCGTCATTCCACACTGTTGCAAAGTAGCTGATGACAGAGTCTTTGTTTTCACTGGGGCTCACTGATGATTCCGGAGAGATAGGCCCAACTACCCATTCAAAACAAACCGCACACACACCCACACACGCCTTTAAAGAGAGGGACTATCAACCACAAGACACAGTAATCATCAGAAAGACAATTACCTCGACTTACGGTCCTTCAAATCACCTTCAACAAGACAGGTATCAACTAATTCACCTGTAAAAGTGAATCACTTATCAGTTTTCAAGCTCATTACTTCAACAGCTATAGTATTACTAATTTTGACAAAGGAACCAACAGTCATGCTCGATCTGAACGTTAAACTTTAAAATGTTGAACAATAAACGTTCAATCTGAGGCGATAAGTAACTAAGTGGTAAAGCGGTTGCAGACCTTGTTGTGCTCCTGTAGTGAAATATAGAGAGAATGTGTTTGTAGGCCACAGTGGTCTGGTCTGGTAACCAGTACACTACACTCCCCAGAGACATGCACACACACACACACACACACACACACACACACACACACACACACACACACACACACACACACACACACACACACACACACACACACACACACACACACACACACACACACACACACACACTTATGAGGGACACAACATTATGAGGATCAAATTAAGAATCAAAGTTTATTAGTCACGTACACAGATTTGCATATGTTATCGAAGGTGTAGCGAAATGCTTGTGTTTCTAGCAGCTAGCAATACAAAACACTACACACAAACCAAAAAGTAAAAAGAAAGAAATGAAGAAATATCAGAATGAGCAAGGTCAGAGTCCGAAATATACACTATATATATCAAATCAAATCAAGTTTATTTTATATAGCCCTTCGTACATCAGCTAATATCTCGAAGTGCTGTACAGAAACCCAGCCTAAAACCCCAAACAGCAAGCAATGCAGGTGTAGAAGCACGGTGGCTAGGAAAACCTCCCTAGAAAGGCCAAAACCTAGGAAGAAACCTAGAGAGGAACCAGGCTATGAGGGGTGGCCAGTCCTCTTCTGGCTGTGCCGGGTGGAGATTATAACAGAACTATGCCAAGATGTTCAAAATGTTCATAAGTGACAAGCATGGTCAAATAATAATCATGAATAATTTTCAGTTGGCTTTTCATAGCCGATCATTAAGAGTTGAAAACAGCAGGTCTGGGACAGGTGGCGGTTCCATAACCGCAGGTATTATAAATAAATACATGTAAATAATGATGTGTATAGACAGTATATGAATAAAAAAGGTGTGTACAGCAGTAGTTATATAGGATCACCCATGACTAGAATGCAGTATATACATATAAAGTGGGTGAAACAGCAAGTAAACATTAAAGTGACCAGTACTCAATGATTATGTACATAGGACAGCAGTCTCTAAGGTGCAGGGTGGAGTACGGAGTGGTAGCCGGCTAGAACAGTGACTAAGGTTCAGGGCAGGGTACTAGGTAGAGTCCATCTAGTGGTGACTATTTAACAGTCTGATGGCCTGGACATAGAATAATGATCTTGGCCTTCCTGTGACACCGGGTGCTAAAGATGTCCTGGAGGGCAGGCAGCGTTCCCCCGATGATGCGTTGGGCTGACCGCACCACCCTCTGGAGAGCCCTGCGGCTGCGGACGGTGCAGTTCCCGAAACGTACGGTGATACAGCCCGACAGGACGTGCCCAATGGTGCATCTGTAGAAGTTCGTAAGGGGCCAAGACACATTTCTTCATCCTCTGGAGGTTGAAGAGGTGCTGGTACATGCCTAGGAACTTTATGCTTTTCACCCTGCCACTGCGGCCCCATCGATGTGGATGGGGTCGTGCTCCCTCTGCGGTCTTCTGTAGTCCACAATCAGCCCTTCTGTTTTTAGGGAGAGGTTATTTTCTTGGCTCCACTCCGCCAGGGATCTCAACTCCTCCCTGTAGGCTGTCTCGTCGTTGTTGGTAATCAGGCCTCTACCACTGTTGTGTTGTCAGAAACCTTGATGATTGAGTTGTAGACGTGCGTGGCCACGCAGTCATGGGTGAACAGGAAGTAAAGTAGGGGGCTGAGCACGCACCCCCACGGGGCCCCTGTGTTGAGGATCAGCGTGGCGGAGGGGTTGTTAACTACCTTCAACACTTGGGGTCGGCCCGTCAGGGATTCAAGGACCCAGTTGCACAGGGAGGGTTTCAGCCCCAGGGTACCTAGCTTAGTGATGAGCTTGGATGGCACAATGGTGTTGAAGGCTGAGCCATAGTCCATAAACAGCATTCTTACATAGGTATTCCTCTTGCCCAGGAGGGATATGGCAGTGTGCAGTGGAACAGCGATTGTGTCGTCCGATGATCTGTTGAAGCGGTATGCCAATTGTAGTTGGTCTAGGGTGTCAGGTAAGGTGGAGGTGATAGGATCCTTAACTAGCCTCTCGAAGCACTTCATGATGACAGAAGTGAGTACTACGGGGCGATAGTAATTTAGTTTAGTTACCTTCACTTTCTTGGATACAAGAACAATGGTGGACCTCTTGAAGCACGTTGGGACAACAGACTGGGATAAGGAGAGATTGAATATGTCCGTAAATAGTCCAACCAGCTGGTCTGCACACACTTCAGGGCCGGCAGCTTTGTGAGGTTTAGCACGCTTAAATGTCTTATTCAAGTCTGCCACAGAGGACGAGAGCACCCAGTCCTCGTGAGCGGAGGGGGCCCACATCGAAAGGTCGACATTGTTTTCCTTGAAGAACGTTTGACCAATTTAACTTCAGATTCCGACGTTTCACATTTCTAAGTTACTCCTAACAAATGTCAAGGTGTTTTGGACATCCTGGGTTAACTTACATTTACATTTGAGTAATTTAGCAGACACTCTTATCCAGAGCGACTTACAGTAGAGTCCATACATATTCCTACTGAGAATCGAACCCACAACCTTGACGTTGAAAAGGCCATGCGCTACCAACTGAGCCCCACAACTTGAGGGTATTGGTTTGGGATAGGGATAAAACAAAAACAAAAATCGGGTGCCCATCACTGATTTTATAAACGCAAACCCACGAAGCTGGAGCCCGCCATCCCCGTTCACAACGCCCTAGCAAAACCCAAGCCTTCTTGATGGTAATAGCGCTCACTGTTGTCCCTAGTGGCCAGTTTTGAAGGCACCTGCCGACATCCAGGGTATCCGGACAGACGTTGGATTTGAAGTGGATCTTGAGCGACCTGGCTGGTTGTACAGATGAACAATATAACCCAGAAACGAAATACCACATTGAGTCCCAAATGGCCCACTATTCCCTATATAGTGTACAACTTTTGACCAGGGATCCAGAGAAAGGGCTCTGTTGAAATGTACCGTACTATATAAGGAAAAGGGTGCCATTTAGGACACTGCTCCAATATTCTTTGCTTAAGTCATTTCAAATTTGAGAAAGAAGTATCTTTGTTCTGTCTTCACAGGAGTGTGTGTGTGTGTGTGTGTGTGTGTGTGTGTGTGTGTGTGTGTGTGTGTGTGTGTGTGTGTGTGTGTGTGTGTGTGTGTGTGTGTGTGTGTGTGTGTGTGTGTGTGTGTGTGTGTGTGTGTGTGTGTGTGTGTGTGTGTGCGTCCCTGCCTGTGTGCCTTCTGTGGCAGAGTTCTCAGGGTGGGGGGAGCAGAGGGTAATGTGGTATTGATAGTTTATCACCTCCCCTCGCTGTAAGCCCTCTATCTAACATCTGACCCGAGGCTCTCCTCCCAACGAGAACCAGACCTGGGGGAGCATCAGAAACATCAGTTGTGATGGAACGGTTCTCAGCTTGTTGTTGAAACCTCCTGGAGGGGTTACCTTGGTGGTGGGCAATGTGTGTTTGATGAGAGAGCGAGCAATCAGGAGAGAAACAGTGAAAAAGAAGACAGATACTGTATCTGTGATGTGATGAGCTTGGCGGTATAAAGAAAGTGGGGAGAGGGATGAGAAGAGAAATAGATGGTCCTTGATGGAGGGTTGCGGCTCACTTAGCTAAATTGACCATGGCTCATCCCTCAATAGCCATAGTTCTCAGAGGAACAAATGGAACCAATTCACGTGCCTGGAGAGGAACCTCAGAGGCCCAGGAATCTCCTCCTGTACGTCCCAAACGGCACCCTATTCCCTATATAGTGCACTACTTTTGAACAGGGCCAATAAGGAATAGGGCGCCATTTGGGATACAACCCTTGGCTTTTCCCACATGCTGCATTCCTTCAGGAGAGCTCTAGCACGACTGGATATCTCTTCCTTCCCTTGGTTTTTAACATCTTATCATATAGGCCAGTGATGTCAAACATACGGCCCGCAACATACGGCCCCGCAAGTGGTAGAATTTTATTGATTTATATAAAAAATATATATATATGTTTGGGGGGGAACAAACTTAATATACATTAAAATGACTAACACCAAATTGAAACTATGCAGAAATGATAATGGACCTACATTCATACCGTCTGACTCGGCTCGCTAATAATCACGGAAATGAAAGCTAGAAAGTCAGGAAGGATATAACATTTTTGTTTTGTGCTGTCACGCCCTGGCCTTAGTTATCTTGTTTTCTGTATTATTTTAGTTAGGTCAGGGTGTGACATGGGGGATGTTTGTGGGTATTTGTCTCGTATTGGGTGGTTGTATTGTATTAGGGGGTTTTGGTAGAGTTTATGGGGTTGTGTTCAGTGTAGGTGTCTAGGTATGTCTATGGTTGCCTGAGTGGTTCTCAATCAGAGACAGCTGTCTTTCATTGTCTCTGATTGGGAGCCATATTTAAGGCAGCCATAGGCATTAGGCTGTTGTGGGTAATTGTCTATGTTGAACGTTAGTAGCTTGTGTGTGCACTTTCGTTTATAGCTTCACGGTCGTTTATTGTTTTGTGAGAGTGTTTCGTTTCGTGTTACGTCTTCGTCAAATAAAAAGGAAGATGTATTTCTCTCACGCTGCGCCTTGGTCCACTCATTCACGTAAAGACGATCGTGACATGTGCATTTTGATGGTGAGGAAATATAACATTTTCAGTGGGGCCCTCTGGACCTCGTTGAAGACCGAATGCGGCCCCCGGGGATAAATTAGTTTGACACCCCTGGTATAGACTGGAGGTTTAATGTCTGCCTTTAACTGTCTCGCATGGAAAAGTTACATTTCCTGGATCAAGAGGCTTAGAACACAAAAGCAGGAGGTTCTGATATAGTATTTGACAAAGCCACCAGCCACTAAACAGATGGGATGATTTCTATATGCACTGTATGTCAAGTAAATTGATCAAGACTTCAGTACAACTGTTGTTCCTGTATTTGACAAGGAGCACCAACACTCGTTTGACGCAATGAATGATAAACAAAAAGAGACTCTGGACGCAAGTCCATACGGTCACATGTTTTAAGACCAGTAAGGACCAAAAAAAGTTTGAAAGGTTCTCTCCAATAGACGTGTTTCCTTGTCAAGCGTTCCAGCCACCGCTGCTGTAATTACCATTTACCCTGTGCATTGGCTGAGCGGGGCAGCTTCCTTCTGAGTCCAGCCCCGTCGCTCTGATCTGTCAACTTGAAAAATTACCAGGAGAGACTTCAAAGAGCTAGGCACACACACACTAGGGCCAGGTCTCCTCACACACACCCCACACAGCAGAACACAAACAGCCAGGTACACACACACACACACACACACACACACACACACACACACACACACACACACACACACACACACACACACACACACACACACACACACACACACACACACACACACACACACACACACACACACACACACACACACACGGGCCAGGTTTATTCTCTCACACACACAGGGGGCCAGAATACCTCTCTCTACCTTCATCTGCCTTCAGTTCCCATCCCAGGGCCAGGAGAGTAAAATACTTTTAGATGAAAATTGGTTTAATTAAAATGATTGAAATCCTTTGAGGATGGGGGTTGGTATAAAACAACATGCTGACAAGCATTACACATCTACACCTTCTTATAAACATGGTTGCGTCCCATATGGCACCCTATCCCCTGTATAGTGCCCTACTTTTGGCCAGGGGAGATGGAGCTCTGGTCAAAAATAGTGCACTATGTAGGGAATAGGGTTTCATTTGAGACGCAGACCTGACGCACAATACTATTTTCCTACGTTGGACTATTTCCATAATTGTTTGAGACATCAATAAAGAACTTTGTAGACAAATGTGAATACTTCAATGAATAGATGATTCAACAACAGGTCTCCGTCTATCCCATCAGTGGGTTGTGTGTTTGTGTGTGTGTGTGTTCTTCCTGTGTTTTATGGTGTCTTGTGTTAGAATCATTTAGGAGCAGGCAAAAGGGAGAGAGGAACTTGAGTTTTACATGTCCTGCATGTGTAATCACTTAGAGAGGAGAGAAAGTGACAAAACAGTCATTATCCTGTTGAAGTTGAAATACAACCATTCATCATCATGTCCCATTCATTTACCTTCGCCCTCTCTGTATCTCTTTCATAACACAAATCCAATGGCTTCATCACGAATGCTCTTATCATCAAATACATCTATTGAGAGAGAGAAAGAGAGAGTAAATGAGAATGAGAAACTGAAAGAGATAGAGAGAAAAAGAAAGAGGGAGATAGGTGAAGATAAATAGGGCATAGTTCAGCATTTCAGCAGTAGGAAAGTAGCAGATCAGAAGGCTAATATTAAAAAAGCCTTAAAGCCGGAATGTGAAAGTGTGGGTCAGCCGCCTCATTCCACACCTGGGTTCAAACACTATTTGAAATAATTTCAAATACTTTAGCTGGGCTTGATAGACCTTAGCAAGAGAAATTAGAACCAATAGAATAGTCGCAGAACTGCAAACCCCGCCCATCTGGCACTCCAGGCAGGCTAAAGCAAACAGCAAAAGTATTGGAAAAGTTACGAATAGCCTTTGAACCCAGGTCTGCCCCATTTACACTCTTCTGGTCTGGAACAGCTTTCCAGCTGTAACACTGACTACAATAACGCACCCAGACACCAGCTGTAACACCGACTACAATAACACACCCAGACACCAGCTGTAACACCGACTACAATAACACACCCAGACACCATCTGTAACACCGACTACAATAACGCACCCAGACACCAGCTGTAACACTGACTACAATAACGCACCCAGACACCAGCTGTAACACTGACTACAATAACACACCCAGACACCAGCTGTAACACCGTGTAACGGCTTTCTTCCAGGGGTGAAGGAGAGGACCAAAGTGCAGCGCGGCTAGTGTTCAACATGTTTAATAAAGAACAAGTGAAACACTACAAACAACATACAAAATAACAAATGTGAAAAACCGAGACAGACCTATCTGGTGCAGACAAACACAGAGACAGGAAACAATCACCCACAAAATCCCAACACCAAACAAGCCTCCTATATATGATTCTCAATCAGGGACAACGATTACCAGCTGCCTCTGATTGAGAACCATATTAGGCTGGACACAGAAACAGACAAACTAGACACACAACATAGAATTCCCACCCAGCTCACGTCCTGACCAACACTAAACAAGCAAAACACATAATAACTCTGGTCAGGACGTTACAGTACCCCCCTCCTGAGGTGCGGACTCCGAACGCACCCCTACAACTCAAGAGGAGGGTCTGGGTGGGCATCTGTCCGCGGTGGCGGCTCCGGCGCAGGACGAGGACACCACTCCACCACTGTCTTTGTCCCCCTCCTTAGCGTCCTTTGAGTGGTGACCCTCGCCCACGACCTTAGCCTAAGAATGCTCCCCAAGGCCCCCACATGATTTAGGAGGTAGCTCAGGACAGAGAGGTAGCTCAGGACAGAGAGGTAGCTCAGGACAGAGAGGTAGCTCAGGACAGAGAGGTAGCTCAGGACAGAGGGGTAGCTCAGGACAGAGGGGTAGCTCAGGACAGAGGGGCAACTCCGGACTAATGGCAGCTCCGGACTGAGTGGCAGCTCCGGACTGAGTGGCAGCTCCGGACTGAGTGGCAGCTCCGGACTGAGTGGCAGCTCCGGACTGAGTGGCAGCTCATGACTGTAGGGCAGCTCATGACTGTAGGGCAGCTCATGACTGTAGGGCAGCTCATGACTGTAGGGCAGCTCATGACTGGAGGGCAGCTCATGACTGGAGGGCAGCTCATGACTGGAGGGCAGCTCATGACTGTAGGGCAGCTCATGACTGGAGGGCAGCTCATGACTGGAGGGTAGCTCATGACTGGCTGGCGGCTCTGGCAGCTCCTGACTGGCTGGCGGCTCTGGCAGCTCCTGACTGGCTGGCGGCTCTGGCAGCTCCTGACTGGCTGGCGGCTCTGGCAGCTCCTGACTGGCTGGCGGCTCTGGCAGCTCCTGACTGGCTGGCGGCTCTGGCAGCTCCTGACTGGCTGGCGGCTCTGGCAGCTCCTGACTGGCTGGCGGCTCTGGCGGCTCCTGACTGGCTGGCGGCTCTGGCAGCTCCTGACTGACGGACGGCTCTAGCGGCTCCTGACTGACAGACGGCTCTAATGGCTCGGGACAGACGGGCGGCTCTGAAGGCTCGTGGCAGACGGATGGCTCAGATGGCGCTGGGCAGACGGATGGCTCAGACGGCGCTGGGCAGACGGATGGCTCAGACGGCGCTGGGCAGACGGATGGCTCATACGGCGCTGGGCAGACGGATGGCTCAGACGGCGCTGGGCAGACGGATGGCTCAGACGGCGCTGGGCAGACGGATGGCTCAGACGGCGCTGGGCAGACAGATGGCTCAGACGGCGCTGGGCAGACGAGCAGTGCAGGCGGCGTTAGGCAAGCAGGCAGTACAGACGGTGCTGGGCAGACGAGCAGTGCAGGCGGCGTTGGGCAGACGGCCGACTCTGACCTGCTGAGGCGCACAGTAGGCCTGGTGCGTGGTGCCGGAACTGGTGGTACCGGACTGGAAACACGCACCTTAAGGCTAGTGCGGGGAGCAGGAACAGGGCACACTGGTTTCTCAAAGCGCACTATGGGCCTGGTGCGTGGTGCCGGAACTGGTGGTACCGGACTGAGGGCACGCACCTCAGGGCGAGTGCGGGGAGAAGGAACAGTGCGTACAGGGCTCTGGAGACGCACAGGAGGCTTGATGCGTGGTGCCGGAACTGGAGGCACTGGGCTGGAGGCACTGGACTGGGCCGCACCATAAGGCGAGTGCGGGGTGCTGGAACTGGAGGTACTGGGCTGGGGCGGGAAGGTGGCGCCGGATATACCGGACCGTGCAGGCGTACTGGCTCCCTTGAGCACTGAGCCTGCCCAACCTTACCTGGTTGCATGCTCCCCGTAGCCCGACCAATGCGGGGAGGTGGAATAACCCGCACTGGGCTGTGTAGGCGAACCGGGGACACCATGCGTAAGGTTGGTGCCATGTACACCGGCCCGAGGAGACGTACTGGAGGCCAGATATGTAGAGCCGGCTTCATGGCACTTGGCTCAATGCTCACTCTAGCCCGGCCCGTGCGGGGAGGTGGAATAACCCGCACCGGGCTATGCACACGTACAGGAGACACCGTGCGCTCTTCCGCATAACACGGTGTCTGCCCGTACTCCCGCTCTCCACGGTAAGCATGGGAAGTGGGCGCAGGTTTCCTACCTGCCTTTGCCACACTACCCTTTAGCCACCCCCCCAAGAAATGTTTGGGATTTCTTCTCGGGTTTCCGTGCTAGCCGTGTACCTTCATAACGCCAGTTCCTCTCTCCGGTTGCCTCCAGCTGTTCCCATGGGAGGTGATCCTTTCCAACCTTAGCCCAGGGTCCTTTTCCGTTCATGATTTCCTCCCATGACCATTCCTCCTGGTACCGCTGCTGCTGTTGCTGCTGCCCGTTACCACGCTGCTTGGTCCGGGTTTTGGTGGGTGATTCTGTAACGGCTTTCTTCCAGGGGTGAAGGAGAGGACCAAAGTGCAGCGCGGCTAGTGTTCAACATGTTTAATAAAGAACAAGTGAAACACTACAAACAACATACAAAATAACAAATGTGAAAAACCGAGACAGACCTATCTGGTGCAGACAAACACAGAGATAGGAAACAATCACCCACAAAATCCCAACACCAAACATGCCTCCTATATATGATTCTCAATCAGGGACAACGATTACCAGCTGCCTCTGATTGAGGAACCATATTAGGCTGGACACAGAAACAGACAAACTAGACACACAACATAGAATTCCCACCCAGCTCACGTCCTGACCAACACTAAACAAGCAAAACACATAATAACTCTGGTCAGGACGTTACACACCGACTACAATAACACACCCAGACACCATCTGTAACACCGACTACAATAACGCACCCAGACACCAGCTGTAACACCGACTACAATAACACACCCAGACACCATCTGTAACACCGACTACAATAACGCACCCAGACACCAGCTGTAACACTGACTACAATAACACACCCAGACACCAGCTGTAACACCGACTACAATAACACACCCAGACACCAGCTGTAACACTGACTACAATAACACACCCAGACACCAGCTGTAACACCGACTACAATAACACACCCAGACACCAGCTGTAACACCGACTACAATAACACACCCAGACACCATCTGTAACACTGACTACAATAACGCACCCAGACACCAGCTGTAACACCGACTACAATAACACACCCAGACACCAGCTGTAACACTGACTACAATAACACACCTAGACACCAGCTGTAACACCGACTACAATAACACACCCAGACACCAGCTGTAACATTGACTACAATAACACACCCAGACACCAGCTGTAACACCGACTACAATAGCACACCCAGACACCAGCTGTAACACCGACTACAATAACACACCCAGACACCAGCTGTAACACTGACTACAATAACACACCCAGACACCAGCTGTAACACTGACTACAATAACACACCTAGACACCATCTGTAACACCGACTACAATAACGCACCCAGACACCAGCTGTAACACCGACTACAATAACACACCCAGACACCAGCTGTAACACCGACTACAATAACACACCCAGACACCAGCTGTAACACTGACTACAATAACACACCTAGACACCAGCTGTAACACCGACTACAATAACACACCCAGACACCAGCTGTAACACTGACTACAATAACACACCCAGACACCAGCTGTAACCCTGACTACAATAACACACCCAGACACCAGCTGTAACACTGACTACAATAACACACCCAGACACCAGCTGTAACACCGACTACAATAGCACACCCAGACACCAGCTGTAACACCGACTACAATAACACACCCAGACACCAGCTGTAACACTGACTACAATAACACACCCAGACACCAGCTGTAACACCGACTACAATAACACACCCAGACACCATCTGTAACACCGACTACAATAACGCACCCAGACACCAGCTGTAACACTGACTACAATAACACACCCAGACACCATCTGTAACACCGACTACAATAACGCACCCAGACACCAGCTGTAACACCGACTACAATAACACACCCAGACACCAGCTGTAACACCGACTACAATAGCACACCCAGACACCAGCTGTAACACCGACTACAATAACACACCCAGACACCAGCTGTAACACTGACTACAATAACGCACCGTTGTTGAGAAGTCAACCGATATGGGAGCATGGAAATTACTAGACGTTTTTCAGTGCAATAAGTCAGAGATGGGAGGGAGGGAGGGAGGGAGGGAGAGAGCTTGAACAGAGTATCAATTATATTGGAGATATAAAACATAAGCTGTCCTCCTCCCTTCCCCTCTCCTCTCTCTCTCAGCGCTGAGACCTGCACACCAGGAGTGGGTGGAAGAGTTAGGTGTAACCCTATCCAACCAAACAGCTCCTTATCTGGCTAAGGATCAAACCTTCAGGAGCATGCTGTCATTTCTTCCCCCAGCTCTGACAACTTACATGGCCGTCCGTTTGGTGTGGACAGACCTGACTCTGTAAAGTTGTGTAACTCCTACACTTGGTGGAATGAATGCTCTCAACTAGTTCCGTTGGGAAGGGGAAGCTGTGAGTGCGGTGGCTGGTGGTTGGGTTGGAGGGGATATTAATACGGTGTTTACTTCACATACAGTGCCTTGCAAAAGTATTCATTCCCCTTGGCGCTTTTCCTATTTTGTTGCATTACAACCTGTAATTAAATGGAATTTTATTTGGATTTCATATAATGGACATACACAAAATAGTCCAAATTGGTGAAGTAAAATGAAAAACATTTAATGTTTCCCAAAAAAATAAATAAAAAATAAACGGAAAAGTGGTGCGTGCATATGTATTTAGTCCCTTTGCTATGAAGCCCCTACATAAGATCTGGTGCAACCAATTACCTTCAGAAGACACATACTTAGTTAAATAAAGTCCACCTGCGTGCAATCTAAGTGTCCCATGATCTATCACATGATCTCAGTGTTCTGAAAAGCCCCAGAGTCTGCAACACCACTAAGCAAGGGGCACCACCAAGCAAGCGTCACCATGAAGACAAAGGAGCTCTCCAAACAGGTCAGGGACAAAGTTGTGGAGATGTACAGATCAGTGTTGGGTTCTAAAAAAATATCTGAAACTTTGAACATCCCACAGAGCACCATTAAATCCATTATTAAAAAATTGAAAGAATATGGCACCACAACAAACCTGCCAAGAGACGGCCGCCCACCAAAACTCACAGACCAGGCAAGGAGGGCATTAATCAGTGAGGCAACAAAGACACCAAAGATTACCCTGAAGGAGCTGCAAAGCTCCACAGCGGAGATTGAAGTATCTGTCCATAGGACCACTTTAAGCTGTACACTCCACAGAGCTGGGCTTTACAGAAAAGTGGCCAGAAAAAAAGCCATTGCTTAAAGAAAAAAATAAGCAAACAGGTTTGGTGTTCGCCAAAAGGCATGTGGGAGACTCCCCAAACATATGGAAGAAGATACTCTGGTCAGATGAGACTTTTTGGCCATCAAGGAAAACGCTATATCTGGCGCAAGCCCAACACTTCTCATCACCCCGAGAACACAGTCCCCGAGAACATGTTTTTCATCTGCAGGGACTGGGAAACTGGTCAGAATTGAAGGAATGATTGATGGTGCTAAATACAGGGAAATTCTTGAGGGAAACCTGTTTCAGTCTTCCAGAGATTTGAGACTTGATTTGAGGGGGGGGGGATGAATAGTTATGCACGCTCAAGTTTTGTTTTCTTTGTCTTATTTCTTGTTTGTTCCACAGTAAAAAAATATTTTGCATCTTCAAAGTGGTAGGCATGTTGTGTAAATCAAATGATACAAACCACATCAAAAGCACATTTTAATTCCAGGTTGTAAGGCAACAATATAGGAAAAATGCCAAGGGGGGTGAATACTTTCGCAAGCCACTGTAGGTAGACAGACTTGGGTAACCTGAACATAGGAACCTTATGGGTCCTGGTCCAAAATAGTGCACTATATAGAGATTAGGGTGCCAGTTGGGACATCATAGAGGAAAAGGGAAATGAGGAAAAATAATCTACGGGATAAAGGTGACAGTTCACTACAGCAACCTACTGACGAATGATTTTGAGACTAATGTCCCAAATGGTTCCCTATATAGAGCACACTACATGTGACCCGGTCCTATAGAGTGCCATTTGGGATGCAACCCTATTGAAACTGTTCCAACTTCATGGTAGGCTTACTGGGAGTTAGAACTTTTGTCTTCAGGACACATTTACATTAAGCCATGTGTCTGGTCTGGCCATCTTCATTATCCAATGAACTTCAAGACTATCTCACTTTGATATAAACGCAACATGTAACGTTTTGGTCCCATGTTCCATGAGATGAAATAAAAGATCCCAGCAATTTTCCATACGCACAAAAAGCTTATTCCTATGTAATTTTGTTCACATATCTTTTTTACATCCCTGTTAGTGAGAATTTCTCCTTTGCCAAGATTATCCATCCACCTGACAGGTGTGGCATATCAAGAAGCGGAATAAACAGCATGATAATTACACAGGTGTGTGTACACTTGTGCTGGGGATAATAAGAAGGCCACCCTAAAATGTGCAGTTTTGTCACACAATGCCACAGATGTCTCAAGTTTTGAGGGAGCATGCAAGTGACATACTGATTGCAGGAATGTCCAACAGAGATTGCCAGATATTATAATGTTAAAGTCTCTACCATAAGCCACCTCCAACATCATTTTAGAGAATTTGGCACTACGTCCAAATAGGCCCTAATCTATTTATTTCAATTCACTGATTTCCTTATATGAACTTTAACTCAGTAAAATCGTTGAGATTATTGCATGTTGTGTTTATTTTTTTGTTCAGTATACATTATCTACAGCAGACATTTACATTGTAGCCATCTATCTGAACATCTCCAAATGTTTTGGATGTACTCACCAAACGTTATGGTTAACTTTCTGTGAGTATGAAGGAGACATTTACATTAAAGCTATTTATCTGGCCATCTCTAGTTGTTTTTTCAGGTGTGTGTGTGCATATGTGTGTTACCTGACTGAGACCTGTAGATGACTGAACCATCTGGGAGCTGCAAACTGAGGACCTGGTGGAAGAGGAGCAGCAGGGGCTGAGACAGGACACAAACGCGCACACACTAAACAAAGAACAGAGAAGGGGGTCCTTTAACAAATGATAGTAGGTAACCACTGCATTACCTGTGTGTAATCTAGTGAAAGCCACCAGCTGCGTTGTGTTTCCTTGTCTGTGTCCTTAACGGCACCCTATTCCCTATATAGTGGACTACTTTGACCAGGGCCCATAGGGTTCTAGTCAAAAGCAGTGCCTGTCATAGAGAATAGGATGCCTTTAGGGACGCAGTCCTTGTCACAGATTACTTCAAAGAGATAACCCCAGGAGGTTAGAACCAGATGCCCGTCTACAAACCCATTTCCATAGTTCTAAGGGAAGGTAACACTGCTGTTACCTCGCTCTATCAAATTTGATTCATCACATGCTTCGTAAACAACAGGTGTAGACTAACAGTGAAATACTTGCTTACGGGCCCTTCCCAACGATACAGAAAGAAAGTAAATAGAGAAATAATGCATAAGTAAAACATGTAATAATAAAAGTAATAATAAATAATCGATGTGCAGGGGTACGAGGTAATTGAGGTAGATATGTACATATAGATACGGGTAAAGTGACATAATAAACAGTAGCATCAGCTTATATGATGAGACAAAAGTGAGTGTAAAAAGGGTCAATGCAGATAGTTAAATAGTTTAACATTTCTAGGGTCTTCCTCTATCACCGCCTGTTATAGAAGTCATGGATGGCAGGGAGCTTGACCCCAGTGATGTATTGCACTGTACGCAGATCCCTCAGTAGCGCCTGGTGGTCTGATGCCAAGCAGTTGCCATACCAAGTGGTGATGCAGCCAGTCAGATGCTCTCGTTCGTGCAACTGTATCACTTTTTGAGGATCTGAGGGCCCATGCCAAATCTTTTCAGATTTGGCATGTAGTGCTGTCTTCATGACTCTGTTGGTGTGTGGACCATGATAGGTCCTTAGCGATGTGGACACCGAGGAACTTGCAGCTCTCGACCTCCTCCACTACAGCCCTGTCAATGTGAATGGGGGTGTGCTTGGCCCTCCGTTTCCTATAGTCCAGGGACTATGGTAGTCTACTTGAAACATGTAGGTATAGAGACTGGGTCAGGGAGAGGTTGAAAATGTCAGTCAAGACACATGCCAGCTGGTCAGTGCATGCTCCGAGTACGCATCCTGGTCATCCATCTAGCCCTGCGGCCTGTGTGCAACCAAGGTGCATGAATTCAAATCAAATGTTATTAGTCACATGCGCCGAATACTTACAAGCCCCTAACCGACAATGCAGTTTAAAGAATAAGAATACGAAGTAAAAGTAACAAGTAATTAAAGAGCAGCAGTAAAATAACAATAGTGAGACTATATACAGGGGGTACCGGTACAGAGTCAATGTGCGGGGGCACCGGTTAGTCGAGGTAATTGAGGTAATATGTACATGTAGGCAGAGTTAAAACGACTATGTATAGATAATAACAGAGAGTAGCAGTGGCGTAAAAGGGGGCCAATGCAAATAGTCTGGGTAGCCATTTGTTTCGATGTTCAGGAGTCTTATGGCTTGGGGGTAGAAGCTGTTTGGAAGCCTCTTGGACCTAGACTTGGCGCTCCGGTACCGCTTGCCATGCGGTAGCAGAGAGAACATTCTATGACTAGGGGGGCTGGAGTCTTTGACAATTTTTAGGGCCTTCCTCTGACACCGCCTGGTATAGAGGTCCTGGATGGCAGGAAGCTTGGCCCCAGTGATGTACTGGGCTGTGTGCACTACCCTCTGTAGTGCCTTGCGGTCGGAGGCCGAGCATTTACCATACCAGGCGGTGATGCAACCGGGCAGGATGCTCTCGATGGTGCAGGTGTAGAACCTTTTGAGGTTTAAACTGAAATGAAGACAAAATTCAGAACCTTTTTAAAGACAGTAGAAGTTGATACAAGTGCTTGTTTATGGTTAAAAGTAGAACCTGTTCTAAACTTCTCCACAGTTCTTTCCACAGGTCTACACAGCATATTCTGGAATGGATGGCTCAAAAAACAATAGGGAAAATATTACTAGATTCCGAGGACTTCAACAATAATACAGAACTTCTCATAAATAATACAACTACTCAAGATAGTAATCAAAGACAAATGAATAGGTGACTGCAAATCAATCATTTGGAGCAAGTATCTAAACATGTCAGAATATGTAGATGTTTTTTGAGCAATGATAGGATTCACTTCTCCATTTTGGATCTTCACCGACTCGTTTCCTGTACACAGTTTCGTAAATCATAATTCATATAGAGGAAGCTGGCACTGTCTGGTTAAGCCATTTTCATTACCGAATGAACTTCAAGACAAACTCGCTTCATGTATTGCTCACTATATTATCTACAGCGGACATTTACATTGAAGCCATCTATCTCCAAATGTTTTGGATGTACACACCAAACTTGTTGGTAAACTTTCTGTGAGTATGGGTGGTAGGTAGCCCAGCAGTTAAGGAGTTAGACCTGTAGCCGAAAGGCCGCCTGTTCGAATCCTGGGCCGGGCACTGGAAAAAAGAGGGGAAATTGATCTGGCAACTGGAGGGCCGCTGGGTTTATATCCTAACAACAATCCCCTACCGTGGCACTCTTGAGCAAAGCCATTAACCCCACAACATGCTCTCCATTCAGGGGCGCTGCACTGCAGCGTGATCCTGTGCTCCTCTCAACGGTGTGTCTGTATGGTGTGTGGGGGTCAGTGGAGGCTCCTCAGAGGAGGAAGGGGAGGACCATCTTTCTCATTGAATTTCATAAAAATGTCAATTGTAAAACATTAAAAACATATCCTTTTTAGATCAAACTATACTAAATATAATCAGGTCACCAAAATAACTGATTAAAACACACTATTTTGCAAAGAAGGTCTACAGTAGCCTCAACAGCACTCTGTAGGGTAGCACCATAGTGTAGCCAGATGACAGCAAGCTTCCGTCCTCCTCTGGGTACATTGCCTGCAAAACAAAATCTAGGAGGCTCATGGTTCTCACCCCCTTCCGTAGACATAGACAGTAATTATGACAACTTCCGTAGGACATCCTCCAGCCTATCAGAGATCTTGCAGCATGAACTGACATGTTGTCCACCCAATCAAAGGATCATATAATTAATGTAGTACAGAAAGCATAAACTACAGCTAGCTAGCTATGAAATGTGGTGAGTAGTTGACTCAAACAGAGAGAAAGACAATAGTTTAACAGTTTTGAACAAATTAATTTCTTCCAAAATGGAGGAGAGAAAGAGAGATTGTGATTTTCTTTCAGTTGCACTTACTTAGCTAGCAAATGCAGCTAGATAGTTTAGCCTACTGAAACACCCTGCTCAAACAGAAGGATGCTATGTTAGCTAGCTGGCTATGACTTTCCAAGGCAACACTGGAACACTTCCAAGTCAAGGTAAGCCACCGGTATAACTGCTTACTGAGTGTACGCTAACGTTACTGCATGATTGTAGCGGGTTTACTTCTTTAGCTATGCTGAATATGATGTTACTTGAGCTAATATGGTGACAATGATGTAGGCTGTTTGTATAGGTTTGTCTTGGAAAGTTGTTTTGCCTGGTCACATACAGTACAGCTGATTTGTTGTGCATTGAAGTCCACAAGCGAAGGGAAGAGAAGAAATACAACGTGGCTGTTATGAGAGTGAAATCTGTTTATACGTGATAAGGGGTGTATTCATTCCTCCGATTCTGTTGAAAAACGTTTCTTAACGGAAGCAAACAGAACAATAAAGGGGATAAACATCCCTGAATTTGTCCAATGGAAACTCTTGTTTGCATCTGTTGGACTAATGATTACACCCTATACCAGCTAGAAGCAGGCAAGAGTGTGCAAGGCGGTATTGAATGTCACTGTCTGTCACCTCGAATCTCTCGACCTGTGTGCACCTACGTTGTAAACGTTCATTCATAGGCTAGGTTGTAGCAACCTCATGATGGGTAAAGGGAAAATTAGAGTATCATGTAGTAGCCTAAACCTATCGCTGTTACATTGAGCTGGGTGAATCGAATATGAATGAGAGAATCGTCCTCCCTCAACTTAAACGGCACTGACCGCCACTGGTGGGGGGGTGGAGAGAAAAAAGAGAACAGAAGACACATGTACGTTGTTCGCTGTGACTATGGACAATAAAGTTGTATTGTATGAAGGAGACATTTATATTAGATATATTTATCTGTCCATCTCTTAATGTATTTTTCAGGTGTGTGTGCAAGCGAGTATAGGTGTGTGTGTGTGTGTGTGTGTGTGTGTGTGTGTGTGTGTGTGTGTGTGTGTGTGTGTGTGTGTGTGTGTGTGTGTGTGTGTGTGTGTGTGTGTGTGTGTGTGTGTGTGTGTGTGTGTGTGTGTGTGTGTGTGTGTGTGTGACCTGACTCTACTGACTATGACCTGTAGATGACTGAACCATATGGGAGCTGCAACCTGAGGACCTGGTGGAAGAGGAGAAGCAGGGGCTGAGACAGGACACACACACACACACACACACACACACACACACACACACACACACACACACACACACACACACACACACACACACACACACACACACACACACACACACACACACACACACACACACACACACACACACACACACACACACACACACACACACAGAACCACTAAAACAATTACAGAGAAGTGGTTCCTTTGACAAATGATAGTAGGTAACCACTGCATTACCTGTTAGCCACAACAGCCAGCCAGTGTGTAATCTTGTGAAAGCCACCAGCTATGGTGTGTTTCCTTGCCAGCATCCTAAATGGCATCCTATTCCCTACATTGTACACTACTTTGACCAGGGTCCATAGGGTTCTAGTCAAAAGTAGTGCCCGACATAGGGAATAGGATGCCATTTGGGACAAAGTCCTTGTCACAGATTACTTCAAAGAGATAACCCCAGGAGGTTAGAATTACAACACTAAACCAGATGCCCGTCTACAAACCCATTTCCATGCTTTTCAATAGTTCTAAGGGAAGTGAACACTGCTGCTCTCCAACCAAGATGCATGAATTGAGGAGAAACTGAGGTGAAGACAAAATGTAGCACCTCTCTAAAGACAGTAGAAGTTGATACAGGTGCTTCTTTATGGTTAAAAGTAGAACCTGTTCTAAACTTCTCCACAGTTCTTTCCACAGGTCTACACAGCATATTCTGGAATGGATGGCTCAAAAAACAATAGGGAAAATATTAGTAGATTCAGAGGCCTCCAACAATAATACAGAACTTCTCATAAATAATACAACTACTCAAGATAATAATCAAAGACATATTAATAGGCGACTGCAAATCAATCATTTGGAGCAAGTATCTAAACATGTCAGACTATGTTGAAAAATAGCATTAAATAATTGTTCATTTTTTACTGTCATGATAGGATTTACTTCTCCATTTTGGATCTTCACTGACTCGTTTCCTGTACACAGTTTCCAGAATCATAACTCATATAGAGGAGGCTGACACAGAAGGTTGTAGATTGTTAATCGTACAATAAGTAAGGTAACTCTAGCCCACCGTGTTTAAAATCCCAGAAGAGGAGAGGCACCACCTCATCCGTCCACGTTACAGACGTTAGCTACAGTCCGGACGAAAGGGGTCACTACAAGTGCAGGAAAATGTTTATGTCCCAAACGGCAACCTGTTCCCTATAAAGCTCTTTATTTTTGCACTATTTTTAACCAGTGCTCAAAAGCAGTGCACTAGATAGGGAATAGGGTGCCATTTGTGACGCAGAAGGCCAATGTTTCACGTTTTCAAAGATTTGTAAACTGATCCCCATTTGAAATGGAATCAGCTTCAGAGCAGAACATGTCTGTAATAAAGAGAGATAGCCTGAGAGCTATGAACTACTGAACACAGGGAATAATTCCCAAGTGGTACCCTATTCCCTACATCGCGTATCAAACTCATTCCACGGAGGGCCAAGTGTCTGCAGGTTTTCCCTGCTCCCTTGATTGATGAATTAATGTCACTAATTAGTAAAGAACTCCCCTCACCTGGTTGTCTAGGTCTTAATTGAAAGGATAAACAAAAAAACTGTCTTCCATGGAATGAGTTTGTCACACCTGCCCTACATAGTGCACTACTTTTGACCAGATCCCAATGGGGCCTGGTCAAAAGTAGTGTGCTATGTCAGTGATAGGGTGCCATTTGGGACACATACACACTCTATGTACCCTTAAACAGCCAAGGGGAATCAAACCTCTGACTAGCTTGGTTTATTTAACACAGAATATTTAGACAGTTGTTGATCTCTATTTTGATGAACTGTTACAAGTTCAAGTTAAAACTCCCGAGCTCCTTACAGCACTCTCAGTTCTCTGGCTGTGTCTTAAATGGCATCCTATTTCCTATTTATAGTGCACTACTTTTGGCCAGAGCCCTATCGGCCATGGTCAAAAGTAGTCCACCACAAAGGGAATGAGGTACAATTTGTGACAAACACTTGCTGCTCTCGTAAAGCTCTTCAGAAGCCTGGAGGTTCCAGTCCTAATCCCAGAATGCAGCGATGGAACTTCTGAACGTTCCATGCGTCTTAATTCTCAAAGGATCCTCCAGAGCTCTTGTGGTGGCAGTCCTAATCAGCGTGTTGTTCCGCCGCTCGGAACGTTAGAGAACAAGAGCCAGAGGGACTTCTAGAACCCAGAGAGATCCGAGGCCTGGTTTCCATCTATGACAAAAACATCAATATCTCCCGGTCCCCATGCAATCTCTCAGAGGTTCAGTTCCAAATGGCACCCTATCCCTTAATAGTGCAATACTTTTGACCAGAGTCATATGGGCCCTGGTCAAAAGTAGCGCACTATGTAGGGAAGAGGGGGCCATTTGGGATATGGGATACAGAGAACTCCTCCTCTTTCTGTATCTCCTCAGGTCACAGATTCCATATACTGATATATCAATCTGAATCAGATCTCTGTATGTAGCTTACGTCATACAGGACAGTGAGTACACGTCAAGTCCATCAAGTGATTGGCGAACGATATATAGAAAAAAATATGAGAAGAATACCTCTGATATCAAAAACATAGGAACAATTACGTTGAGTGTACAGAACAGGCCTTTAAACCACCCTGAACGCATTATCATAGCTGACTTGAAAAGCACAACATACCTTCCCGTTTATATAATCATATAGCATCAGTCACAATGACCACTTTGTGATTTCTCTTCTCCTTCGGTTAAATTTGCCTCCCATCATCCCACGCAAGAGAGAGAGAGAGAGTCTCCCTGTACTCCTTCACTCTCCCCTGGTGGTTCTGTAGTTGTTATGTATGGAATCATGGCCACTCATCCACACAGAGCCCATAAGGCAGACAAATGGTCCTTCACAGCCATGGATTTATACACCATTCGTCTCCAGGCAGTCAGGCTGCAACCCCATGGGCCCTGGTCATAATAAGTGCATTATATAGGGAATAGGGAGCCATTTAGGACGCATTAGAGTGTTTTTCTTTTGAATGATATCTCAGATATCTGTCTCTGCTCTGTGTACAGTAGTGGTGGCACTTTGACATCAGAGGGCAGACTAATTGTAAAGACTGGAATGAATGTAATCAAACATATGGAAACCATGTGTTTGATATGGTTTCATTCCAGACATTACTATGAGCAGTCTTCCCCTCACCAGCCCCCTGTGGTGTAACTGTACTGTGCTTTGACAGAGCACTCACAGCCGCTATCCGCTCCACTCAGCTCACTATTCCACTCTCTCAAAGCTATGCACAGAGACAGAGAGACAGAGAGAGAGAGAGAGACGATAATTAACAAAATGAGACAAACACCAAATTGAGACTCTGCATGCAGAATTCTGCAAAAATATCCTCCATGTACAACGTAAAACACCAAATAATGCATGCAGAGACGTTAAATTCTACAACCACCTAAAAGGAAGCGATTCCCAAACCTTCCATAACAAAGCCATCCCCTACAGAGAGATGAACCTGGAGAAAAGTCTCTTAAGCAAGCTGGTACGGGGGCTCTGTTCACAAACAGACCCCAGGACAGCAACACAATTAGACCCAAACAAATGATGAGAAAACAAAAAGAGAATTATTTCCAATGTGTCAAGTTATTAACTGAAAAAACTGAGCAAACTAGAATGCTATTTGGCCCTAAACAGAGAATACACTTTGACTGACCCAGAATCAAGGAAAGCTTTGACTATCAAAATCAAATTTATTTATATAGCCCTTCATACATCAGCTGATATCTCAAAGTGCTGTACAGAAACCCAGCCTAAAACCCCAAACAGCAAGCAATGCAGGTGTAGAAGCACGGTGGCTAGGAAAACCTCCCTAGAAAAGCCAAAATCTAGGAAGAAACCTAGAGAGGAACCAGGCTATGAGGGGTGTCCAGTCCTCTTCTGGCTGTGCCGGGTGGAGATTATAACAGAACATGGCCAAGATGTTCAAATGTTCATAAATGACCAGCATGGTCAAATAATAATAATCACAGTAGTTGTCGATGGTGCAGCACCTCAGGAGTAAATGTCAGTTGGCTTTTCATAGCCGATCATTAAGAGTATCTCTACCGCTCCTGCGGTCTCTAGAGAGTTGAAAACAGCAGGTCTGGGACAGGTAGCACGTCCAGTGAACAGGTCAGGGTTCCATAGCCGCAGGCAGAACAGTTGAAACTGGAGCAGCAGCACGGCCAGTTGGACTGGGGACAGCAAGGAGTCATCATGTCAGGTCGTCCTGAGGCATGGTCCTAGGGCTCAGGTCCTCCGAGAGAGAGAAAGAAAGAGAGTAAGAGAGAATTAGAGAGAGCATACTTAAATTCACACAGGACACCAGATAAGACAGAAGTACTCCAGATATAACAAACTGACCCTAGCCCCCTGACACATAAACTAATGCAGCATAAATACTGGAGGCTGAGACAGGAGGGGTCAGGAGACACTGTGGACCCATCCGATGATACCCCCGGACAGGGCCAAACAGGAAGTATATAACCCCACCCACTTTGCTAAGGCACAGCAACTTATGTATATGTAACTATGTATAGACTCAGTAAGCTATTGCTATTGAGAAAGGCCACCACAGGCAGACCTATTTCCCTTAGATTACACAGACACACAAAGAATTTGAAAACAAATACAATTTTGATAAACTCCCATATCTATTGGGTGAAATACCACAGTGTGCCATCCCAGCAGCAAGATTTGTGACCTGTTGCCACAAGGGCAAGCAGTGAAGAACAAACACCATTGTAAATACAACCTATATTTATGTTTATTTATTTTGCCTTTTGTACTTGAACTATTTGCACGTCGTTACAACCATGCATATAGCCATCATATGACATTTGAAACGTCTCTATTCTTTTGGAACGTTTGTGAGTGTAATGTTTACTGTTCATTTTATATTGTTTATTTGACTTTTGTTTAATATCTATTTCACTTGCTTTGGCAATGTAAACATGTTTCCCATGCCAATAAAGTATTTTGAATTGAATAGAGAGCGAGAGCATCAGCATACCATCGCCATCGCCATCTGCCTCTGGTGTGTCCTCCAGGTCATCAATCAAGACCCCTATCGCCAAGGAGATGCTGCAGCAGATATTACCATCCCAGACCGCATCGTTAGAGCAGACAGAGAGCCACGTTGTTGTACACACCATGACATCATCGCAGTTCTAGCCTACAGCTAACTCTGCTGTGAGAACTCATTTGGTCTGCGTCCCAAACGGCACCCTATTTCCTACATTGTGCACAACTTTTGACCAGAGTATGGGCCCTAGTCAAAAGTATTGCACCACAGGAAATATAGTATATGGCACCCTGCTCTTTACATAAGAGCTGCCCAACCCTCTTCCTGGAGATCTACCATCCCGTGGGTTTTCAGTCCAATCCTAATTCAACACACCTTCTTCTACCAATTAGCTGCTCAACAAGACCTTAACTAGCTGAATCAGAACTGCTAAATTAGGGTTGGACTGAAAACTTACAGGACAGTAGATCTCCAGGAAGAGGGTTGGGCAGCCCTGCTTTACATAGTTTACATAGAGCTCTATGGGCTTTGGTCAAATGTGGTGCACTATATAGAGAATAGGGTTCCATTTTGGACACAACCTTGGAATACCACCCTGGGAATATAGGAATTTACTGGCCAATTCAGAACTCATTTGTAAAGATTAGCAGGGAAATGCTATTGAGTTTATGTTCACGCAGCATCGCTAGACAGTACATACAGTACTTCAGGAAGGCTGAATGGAATCATTCTGAGGTGGATTTTGATGCAGCATGGATAAGCAGTTCCGGTGACAATACAAGGCTGAGAAAATAAACATGACATTGGGAATTGGATGCTTAGCCAACATAAACAAAGATAAACAGTGTGACGCAAACTGGCAAAATTCTTTCAAAACTACTCGACTAATCCAAGAATCAAACAGGCTTGGGCCACATCCTCTCTGAGTGTGGGATCTTGGTTAGGTAATAACTGGAACTGACACAGTGGGCGACAGACATAAGCCATCTTCACTGGTCCATACCAGAGAACACAAAAAAAAAAAAAAATCCCAGAATTGTTGCCCTACATGAACTAGCCAAGCAAAAGTATTTCAAAACTACTACACTAAGTATCAAACACAGTTGGACCACAACATTTCTGAGTGTGGGAGCCTGGTTAGGCACTGACTCGAATTAAGATAACACAATAAGACCATTTCCCCGAAGCTGTGCCCACTCGGCCATCACTCCTACCCAACATACACCATGCCAACTTAACCCAGAAACAACCCACTAACCAGAACCCTCAGCTCTGAGAATTAGTATGCCATCCAAATGGCACCCTATTCCCTTTATAATGCACTACTTTTGACCAGGGCACATCATTCAATTCTCTGGTCAAAAGTAGTGTACTCCAGGTAGCTGCCAAATTAAAAAAACATGAGCTGGCGCACACCCAGGATAATAGTTTGTGTGGAGGTGCTGACTAACGGCAAATAAACTATCGAAATAAAGAAAGTGGCACACTCCATGTATAATCTCCCAGCAATTTAATGGGTATTTACCAATGTTTCAGCATCACTGTGCCTTCCTCAGGGTAATGTCATGAATACCTGAACCAGGTTATGTAAAAATGACAGTAGTGAGGGGTGTGTCATAATGATTAAGTTCATTAAAACGAATTAGTGAAACTGTAAAAAAAAATCGTATATGGCATATTAAATATATTACGCTATTGTTATCGTATAGAAATATATTGGAATATTGTACATCATATTAGCATCAACATATATGATTGTTTCATTCAATTTCACATAATAATTTCGGATTTCATTTCATTTTTGTTTCATGTAATCTTTTGGTTCAACCTTAATATTTAATGAGCATCATCAACAGGGGGAACATATTAGGTGTACGCTAATAAGCTGTAAAAATAATTTTTCAATTTACAAGACTTGTTCATAAAGGAAAATTTGTTCATAAGAAGGGCCTTAGATCAGTCAATATTCAGACCACTAGGGGTCAATGTTTTTAGAGAGGATATCCAGTAAGCCTCCCTTTGTAGTAGTGGGATCTCAATGTTACCTCCTCTCCTTGGTAGAGCAACATGCTCAATGCCTGTGTATTTGAGGGAGGAGATTGGATGGTTAGCTTCAACAATGTCAGCTGCTACCGGATAACTAATGTTCTTACACCTGATTGAGCTGCGGGGTTCAGCTATGCGTTGTTTTAATTGTCTTTTCGTTTGTCCTACATAGGCTTTTCCACATGAACAGGTGATGAGATATATTACTCCCTTGGTCGCAGCCCGTCTGGTGTTCAACTTTCCCAAGTTCTCTCACGTCACCCCGCTCCTCCGCTCTCTCCACTGGCTTCCAGTTGAAGCTCGCATCCGCTACAAGACCATGGTGCTTGCCTACGGAGCTGTGAGGGGAACGGCACCTCCGTACCTTCAGGCCCTGATCAGGCCCTACACCCAAACAAGGGCACTGCGTTCATCCACCTCTGGCCTGCTCGCCTCCCTACCTCTGAGGAAGTACAGTTCCCGCTCAGCCCAGTCAAAACTGTTCGCTGCTCTGGCACCCCAATGGTGGAACAAACTCCCTCACGACGCCAGGTCAGCGGAGTCAATCACCACCTTCCGGAGACACCTGAAACCCCACCTCTTTAAGGAATACCTAGGATAGGATAAAGTAATCCTTCTAACCCCCCCCCCCTTAAAAGAGTTAGATGCACTATTGTAAAGTGGTTGTTCCACTGGATATCATAAGGTGAATGCACCAATTTGTAAGTCGCTCTGGATAAGAGCGTCTGCTAAATGACTTAAATGTAAAATGTAAATGTCTTGCATGAGATGATACCCCTAACAGGGATCTTTTGACCTGTATGTGGGTGTCTGAAGAAAGACGTTTTTATAGTGCTATTGCACTGTGCACATGAGCCACATTTGTAGTTCCCATTTGGGATAGGTGTCAAGAGTGTCTGAGTGGGCTCAGGGGGCATGTCAGATCTCTCCAAACTATCTCCTATATTGCGACCACGCTTATAGACCAGCAGTGGGGGTTCCTTGAAGAGGTGTGCAATTTCTTTTGTCTGATTGCAGAATATGCCAGTGCTTTTTCGGGATTGCTTTCATTTTCTCTGAACCCTTGGTGTACTTAGTGCAAAAGACGGTCGCGTTGTTTTTCTTCTTTGGTTGAGTTTTTAGAAATTCCTTTCTTGGTTTTTGCGATATTTTCATCATTGCAGCATCAAGAGTTTTGTCCTTGTAACCTCTCATTTTGAATGTATCTGTCATTTTTTTAGCATTGCTGTCAAAATCTGACTGGTGGCCACAGATTCACAGGAAGGCCATAAAGATCATCAAGGACAACAACCACCCAAGCCACTGCCTGTTCACCCCGCTATCATCCAGAAGGCGAGGTCAGTACAGGTGCATCAAAGCAGGGACCGAGAGACTGAAAAACAGCTTCTATCTCAAGGCCATCAGACTGTTAAACAGCCACCACTAACATTTAGCGGCCGCTGCCAACATACTGACTCAACTCCAGCCACTTTAAAAATGGGAATTGATGGAAATTATGTAAAAATGTACCACTAGCCACTTTAAGCAATGCCACTTAATACAATGTTTACATACCCTACATTACCCATCTCATATGTATATACTGTACTCTATATCATCTACTGCATCTTGCCATCTTTATGCAATACATGTACCACTAGCCACTTTAAACTATGCCACTTTATGTTTACATACCCTACAGTACTCATCTCATACGTACAGTGGGGAGAACAAGTATTTGATACACTGCCGATTTTGCAGGTTTTCCTACTTACAAAGCATGTAGAGGTCTGTAATTTTTATCATAGGTACACTTCAACTATGAGAGACGGAATCTAAAACAAAAATCCAGAAAATCACATTGTATGATTTTTAAGTAATTAATTTGCATTTTATTGCAAGACATAAGTATTTGATCACCTTCCAACCAGTAAGAATTCCGGCTCTCACAGACCTGTTAGTTTTCCTTTAAGAAGCCCTCCTGTTCTCCACTCATTACCTGTATTAACTGCACCTGTTTGAACTCGTTACCTGTATAAAAGACACCTGTCCACACACTCAATCAAACAGACTCCAACCTCTCCACAATGGCCAAGACCAGAGAGCTGTGTAAGGACATCAGGGATAAAATTGTAGACCTGCACAAGGCTGGGATGGGCTACAGGACAATAGGCAAGCAGCTTGGTGAGAAGGCAACAACTGTTGGCGCAATTATTAGAAAATGGAAGAAGTTCAAGATGACGGTCAATCATCCTCGGTCTGGGGCTCCATGCAAGATCTCACCTCGTGGGGCATCAATGATCATGAGGAAGGTGAGGGATCAGCCCAGAACTACACGGCAGGACCTGGTCAATGACCTGAAGAGAGCTGGGACCACAGTCTCAAAGAAAACCATTAGTAACACACTATGCCGTCATGGATTAAAATACTGCAGCGCACGCAAGGTCCCGCTGCTCAAGCCAGGGCATGTCCAGGCCCGTCTGAAGTTTGCCAATGACCATCTGGATGATCCAGAGGAAGAATGGGAGAAGGTCATGTGGTCTGATGAGACAAAAATTTAGCTTTTTGGTCTAAACTCCACTCGACGTGTTTGGAGGAAGAAGAAGGATGAGTACAACCCCAAGAACACGATCCCAACCGTGAAGCATGGAGGTGGAAACATCATTCTTTGGGGATGCTTTTCTGCAAAGGGGACAGGACGACTGCACCGTATTGAGGGGAGGATGGATGGGGCCATGTATTGCGAGATCTTGGCCAACAACCTCCTTCCCTCAGTAAGAGCATTGAAGATGGGTCGTGGCTGGGTCTTCCAGCATGACAACGACCCGAAACACACAGCCAGGGAAACTAAGGAGTGGCTCCGTAAGAAGCATCTCAAGGTTCTGGAGTGGCCTAGCCAGTCTCCAGACCTGAACCCAATAGAAAATCTTTGGAGGGCGCTGAAAGTCCGTATTGCCCAGCGACAGCCCCGAAACCTGAAGGATCTGGAGAAGGTCTGTATGGAGGAGTGGGACAAAATCCCTGCTGCAGTGTGTGCAAACCTGGTCAAGAACTCCAGGAAACGTATGATCTCTGTAATTGCAAACAAAGGTTTCTGTACCAAATATTAAGTTCTGCTTTTCTGATGTATCAAATACTTATGTCATGCAATAAAATGCAAATTAATTACTTAAAAATCATACAATGTGATTTTCTGGATTTTTGTTTTAGATTCCGTGTCTCACAGTTGAAGTGTACCTATGATAAATATTACAGACCTCTACATGCTTTGTAAGTAGGAAAACCTGCAAAATCGGCAGTGTATCAAATACTTGTTCTCCCCACTGTATATACCGTACTCTATACCATCTACTGCATCTGCCATGCCGTTCTGTACCACCACTCATTCATATATCTTTATGTACATATTCTTTATCCCTTTACACTTGTGTGTGTGTGTAAGGTAGTAGTGTGGAATTGTTAGGTTAGATTACTGTTGGTTATTACTGCATTGTCGGAACTAGAAGCACAAGCATTTCGCTACACTCGCATTAACATCTGCTAACCATGTGTATGTGACTAATAAAATTTGATTTGATTTGATTTGAGATTCGTTTAACCCTGCATAACTGGCTATATGGTAGACCATTCTTGAGGGGAAGGGGATGCATACTATCCGCACATATTTTATTTACATTTTTTATTTCACCTTTATTTAACCAGGTAGGCTAGTTGAGAACAAGTTCTCATTTGCAACTGCGACCTGGACAAGATAAAGCAAAGCAGTTCGACACATACATTAACACAGAGTTACACATGGAATAAACAAACATACAATCAATAATACAGTAGAAAAATCTATATACAGCATGTGCAAATGAGGTAGGATAAGAGAGGTAAGGCAATAAATAGGCCATGGTGGCGAAGTAATTACAATATAGCAATTAAACACTGGAGTGATAGATGTGCAGAAGATGAATGTGCAAGTAGAGACACTGGGGTGCAAAGGAGCAAGATAAATAAATAAATACAGTATGGGGATGAGCTAGATTGTATTGGGCTATTTACAGATAAGCTATGTACAGGTACAGTGTTATATAGCAAGGTATTGCGATCTGTGGGCTTTGTGTATAAGTCTGTGTGTGTCTGTTCTCTTTGATGATCCATAAGTCCAGGTAGTTTATTTTTCTCTCATCAGTCTGCATGGTGAATTTGAGGTATTCAGAGCTCTCATTTAGTAGAGTTGGAATTAATTTAGTTCCTGCTGACTTCCTTCCCAGAGCACAAAGACATCATCTATGTATCTCTTCCATAGAAGTATTTTAGAAAGTATGGGGTGTGTCTCTGTTTTAAAAAGGAATGCTTCTTCAAATTGTCCCACATACAGGTTTGCATAGTTGGGGGAGATAGGGGAGCCCATGGCTACACCCCAAATTTGAAGGAAAAAGTCTGACTTCAAAGACAAAGTAGTTATGGGATAATACCAGTTCAGTAAGTTGTAAGATGCAATCACTGGATGGAGCAAGGGGAGAGTCTCTCTGCTGAAGGACGTGTTGTAGCGCCTGCAAGCCTCCAGTGTGTGGGATGTTAGTGTACAAGCTCTCCACATCAAAGTGGCCAGCAGGGTGCTCTCTGGTATCCTTCCTAAGCCCTCTATCAATGAGATCATGTGACAAGTGTCTTTGACATAAGATTAGAGATTCTCAATCATCGGTTTAATGTGGTAATCCACAAATGTAGAAATGTTGGATGTCACAGAGTCGATTGCTGCTACAATGGGTCTACCTGGAGGAGGAGACACTTGTTTGTTTAATTTAGCGACTGTATAACAAGTTGGCATCTTGGGAAATTTCACACATAGAAATTAATCTTATTTTTTTGTGATTTGTCCTGATTCCAAACAGCTTTCCACTGTGGATGAGATATTATGCTGGAATTCCAGGGTAGGGTCACAATTCAGTTTGCGATAGAAGTCACCTTTAGATAGTTGTCGACGACATTCATTCGCATAGTCACATTTGTTTTGTATACAAATTCCTCCTCCTTTGTCACATTTTTTTATGATAATCGAAGGATCTGACTTTAAGTCCTTAAGAGCCATTCTCTCGTCTCTACTCAGATTATCATGGGATTTGTGTTTCTGCTTGTCTTTCAGTAAGTCACCTACATCATTTTCAACAATCCTACACAAGGTTTCTATGGAGGCATTACGTTTGGGGGGAGGTACAAATGAACTTTTTGCTCCAAATGTGGTTCTCTCAGAGTTCTCAGGTACCTCAACTGGGTTAATGGCCCCATCTCCTCCTTGACTCACGGTAGGACAGGTGAGTCTATTGATTAGCGTGGTAGACCTATGTATACATCTCACTGAGGATGACATTTCAAGTGGAGTCACGTAAGTTTCACTCTTATCAAAGAACTCACGCAATCTCAGATTACGGGAAAAACTTGAATAGATCTATCTGGACATCAGAGTCAATAATGTATGCAGTGGGTACAAATGTTAACCCCTTATTGAGAACACAGAGGTGAGAGGATGTCGGGGTCTTACTTGATAAGTTGAAGACATTTAGCTCCCGTTGGACTGGGGGCCCGTCCTGGGTCTCAATTGATAGGTGTCGCGGGGTGGTAGGGGATTACAGGTAGCTGCCAAAATAAAAGGAAACACTTGAGTTGATGAGGGTTCTGGCGGTTCTGGTATGGTGTGGGGCGCATTTCTCTGGCATGGTATAGGTCCACTCAACCCCTTAGAGGGCAAGGTAAACACCAATAAATACACAGTCATTCTGATTGATCACCTTCAACCTATAGCAAATAATTTTCTATCCTGACAAATGCCCCATCCACAGAGCACGAGTGGTCACTGAATGGTTTGATGAGCATGAAAACGATGTAATCCATAGGCCATGGCCGTCTCAGTCACCAGATCTCAACCAGATCGAACATTTATGGGAGATTCTGGAGCGGCGCCTGAGTGTTCTAACTCACCATCAACAAAACACCAAATTATGGAATTTCTGGTCAAAGAATTGTCCTCCATTCCTCCAATAGAGTTCCAGACATGTAGAATATATACTATTGCGCATTAAAGCTTTTTTGGCCACTCGCTGTGGCCCAACGCCTACTTAAATTCCCCATTCAGGAAAATGGTTCACTCCTACAGACAGCGAGTCACGTGGCTTGCTATATAAAGCAGGCAGACAGACATTGAGGCACTCAGTTGCTGTTCGATTGAACGTTAGAATGGGCAAAATGAGTGACCTAAGCGACTGAGCGTGGTATGATCTTCAGTGCCAGGCGTGATGGTTCCAGTATCTCAGAAAGGGCCAGCCTCCTGGGCTTTTCACACACGACAGTGTCTCGGGTTTACCGAGAATGGTGTGACAAACACAAAAACATCCGGTCAGAGGCAGTCATGTGGGCGAAAACAGCTCATTGATGTAACAGGTTGAAGAAGAATGGCAAGAATCGTGCAAGCTAACAGGCGGGCCACAAACAGGTAAATAATGGCACAGTACTACAGTGGTGTGCAGAATGGCATCTCGGTACGCACATGTCGTCTGTCCTGGATGGGCTACTGCAGCAGATGACCACACCGAGTTCCACTCCTATCAGCTAAAAACAAGAAGAGGCGGCTCAAGTGAGCACGCGATCACCAAAACTGGACCATAATTGGATAAAAGCAGAGCTCTGAGTCTCTGCATTTATCCAATGTAAAAAAAACAATTTCAAATTTTGCTTCGTAAGACCGATTTGAGCCGGTCAGTCACAATTGAGGACTGGAAAATGTTTAAAAACATTCATTTGCATTTAACCTTTATTTAACTAGGCAAGTCAGTTAAGAACAAATTCTTATTTACAATGACGGCCTACACCGGCCAAACCTGGGCCAATTGTGCACCACCCTATGGGACTCCCAATCACGGCCAGTTGTGATACAGCCTGGATTTGAACCAGGGTGTCTGTAGTGATGCTTCTAGCACGGAGACGCAGTGCCTTAGACTACTGCGCCACTCGAGAGCCTAGAAAAACGTTGCCTGGTCCGACGAATCCCGGTTCCTGTTGCGTCATGCTGATTGATGGCAGAGTCAGGATTTGGCGTAAGCAACATGAGTCCATGGACCCATCATGCCTAGTGTCAACGGTACAGGCTGGTGGCGTAATGGTGTGGGGAATATTTCCCTGTCCCTTGATACCAATTGAGCAACGTTTCCATGCCCCAAAGAATTCAGACTGTTTTGGAGGCAAAGGGGTGTTCGACCCAGTACTAGATGGGTGTACCTAATAAACTGAGGATATGTTGGTGTTTCCTTTATTTTGGCAGGTACCTGTATATAGGGAAAAGGGCGCCATTTGGGACGCACTCTTGCAGATGGGAAAGGGGGATACCTAGTCAGTTGTACAACTGAATACAATCAACTGAAATGTGTCTTCTACATTTAATCCAACCTCAGATTCACAGAGGTGCATGGGGCTGCCTTAATTGACTTCCACATCATCGGTGCCCGGGGAACATTGGGTTAACTGCCTTGCACAGGGGCAGAACAACAGATGTTTACCTTGTCAGCTCGGGGATTCGATCCAGCAACATTTTGCTGGCCCAGCGCTCCTACATGCCAGGCTACCTGCCGCCCCACGCTCTGTGACAAATAAACGTTTCTTGCAATAAAGTTGCAGTTGATAAAGCATATATTTTGACACCCTCGCAGTGAAGCATGAACCCGTTAACCAGGGGGGTGGGGGGGGGGGTTTCTGTAACAGTAAATCTAGTTGTTTTGATTCACAAGAAGGAAAAAATCCCAGCAGTAAGTTCCTTCTCTCTGTCAAAGAGATTCATGTCCAACGACAAATACATTCATGAATATGAATAACGTTTTATTACCAGGGCATGTAATCGCTCAAATACACAGCAAATTGACTCCATATTCCAAGGATTAAAATTAAATCTGGATCTGGCTTTAGAGTGGGTAGTCCCATTCGGACCACCAGCGTACTTACACCACAGCCAAAATATGTTTTGGCTCATATTGATGCACACACTAAAGACACAGAGGTAGCATCTCAAATGGCAGCCTATTCCCTACATAGTGCACTACTTTTGACCAAAGCCCTATGTACCATACCACAAAATGAGTGCACTATATAGGGAATAGGGTGCCATTTGGGATGCAAACAGAGTCCATCTGCCACTTTGAACATTGGCCTTCAGAACAAATTAGGTTTGGCCCCCCAAGCAACCAAAACATAAGCTTTGGTCGTCGAAGCAATCTGTGGGATAAAAGGACCTTACAGACAGGGAAGTTGTAGTATGCTGAAACACGGTATGATTTGTGGAATTTGTGGAGTTCTCATTGGTTTTGTTTCACATTGTTTGTACTCAGGGTGCTGTTCAGTTGTAATATGTTCTTCAATTCCAGTTTGGTCTGGTCAGGGCTGGAATGTGTTAGGACAAGCTGGTCTACATGCTTTGCTTGGTTCTTATTGTACTGAAACTGTTTTGTAAAGGCCTGACTAGGGTTTCAACATTTTTGTCAAATTCCAAGGTTTCCAAAAATACTGGTTGTAAGATTCCTGGGAACGGAAGGGAAGAAGCAGGAAATCCAAACATTTCCAACCAGGACGTCTGGAAAATCTGGGAATCTTTAAAAAGTTTGCAGGCTCTGTACTAGGCTGAGCTCCTACAGTAGATGCTTAGTTGTCTGGGCAGGTTTACCTGTTCAGCCTTTTGTCTGGCTTTGAACTGGCTGCTCTTTTGTCTGGCTGCTCTATCCTGCTGGGCTATCAGGTCATCTTGTGATTTATGACACTGGGACGGCTGGAAGGAACTACAGTCCTGCTTCAGCCAGAGGAAAACCATGGGTTTAAATGTAAAAAACACTGCTCTCCCTCTACCCTCCCCCACTCCCCCATCCTCCCCCACTCCATCTCTCACTCTACCTTCCATCCCTCTCTCCCTCGACCCTCTCTCCCTCCCTCCCTCCATCCAATCCTTTGCAGAAACCATCCATGAAAGCTAGCATTGTTCTGAAACACAAAAATGTCTCTACATGATTTACTATCCGGTTGTTAGTCATTAATTGTTCATCACTGTTTTTCAAGCCCAACGAAGAGTAATAGACCCCCTTTGCCAACGGACAATTTTATAGAATTGCAGGATTCAAACGTGGAATTCATCCAGAAATGGTACTCCTATTCACAACAAAATGCATACCGAAACATGTGCTGTGTAACTCCTAACACTAATGATAGTGGACAAGCTATATTATCTGTCTACTGAGCAATTTTCAAATACGTAATTTGCTTAAAGACTATCATGACAGTGGAAAATATTTTGAAAGTATTTCATGTCAACGGCGGTGTCAAAACCCTGCTGATAAGTAGTGCACTAAATTTGGAAAACGGGACCATTGTCCTTTGTAAACAGTCCAACCTGATGCAGTGTTTGAGTCCTGCTGGCTGGCTAGTAAACCTCTACTGTTCCATTATCTATACTGGGGTATGTCCCAAATGGCACCCTATTCCCTATACAGTACACTAGTTTTGAGCAGGGCCCATAGGGCTCTGGTCAAAAGAAGTGCACTATATAGGGAATAGGATGCCATTTTGGACGCAGTCCCGGTCTGTGTATCTGAGTGGCTGGCACCATGCTGCTTAATGAGTGGCTACACGCTGATGCCTTGTTCTCTTCTCTTTACTCCCGCTTCCAAACGGCTCCCAAAACTTTTACAGGGGCTCTCCAGCCAAGCTTTTGAAAGAGGGGGCAAGGGTTGGTACTAATCCCAGGGGAGAGAGCCCATTTTGGGCACATGTATCCTCTCAGGTGGGGAGCCACTTCCAGAGATCAAAGCTGCTTCCCAAATGGCACTATATTCCATATATAGTGCACTACTTCTGACCAGGACCCGTCAAAAGTGATCCATTATATTGGGAATAGTGGGTCATTTGAGAAGTACCTCTGGAGAAACAGGATTCTTCTTACTACGTTCAACAGCTGTTGTTGGTCTTCTTGATGCATGAAATTGAAGTGGTTTTGCTGAAATATCTGGTTTGATTAGAGTTCGGTAATTTCACGGCTATGTTTGGTTTTAAGTCATTTAGGGGGGAACTTGTGGAAAGTCAGCGTCCATATAATCAATCTAACCCTCTTTATGAGGTAGAGAGAACAAAGAGAGAGCCAGATGAGTCCTGGTGCTATTCAGAGAAGATACTTGGTCCTAAAGACATACTGTACTTCAAAGACAAGGCCATAAAGACGTCAGTAGAGGCCTTACCAAGACAAACTGGAACATTATTCTTTATGTTGCAGATGTTCAGGTTAGAACAGACTCATTTAGGAACATCCGACGGCTCTCAAAGTGGATAAAGATTCAGGTAATCATATTACAGTCTTCTCTCCCTGTTCCCAGAAAACGGGACAGAGGGAAAGACAGGAGGCAGTAGGAAAGTAGGTCTCCTGCGTCCCAAAGGGTACCCTATTCCCCTTTATAGAGCACTACTTTTGACCAGGGCCCATAGAGAATAGGGTGACATTTGGGACTCAGAGTAGGAAGAGACGCTTAAAGACGGACATCAATGGCAACCACCTGTTCTTAGCGTTATGAAACAACTAGAGGAGAACTAAGTGATGGACCAGGGATCAGGCTGCTGCTTTACAGTCAGGTGTAAAACGCAAGACACCACCGGCCTGCCAGGACATCTGAAAATATAATTCCCCCCTTTCTCTGCCTCTCTCTCTGTCCCTTTCTCTCCCCCATCCCCTCCCTCTCTTCTCTCCACCGTCAGAAGGAGAAGTTATGGCGTCTATGACAAAATGCTCCCTGTTTAAGAGGTTCTGAGAGGAACATCTGGAAGAGGCAGGCAGGCAGGCAGGCAGGCAGGCAGGCAGGCAGGCAGACAGACAGGCACGCACGCACGCACGCACGCACGCACACACACACACACGCACACACACACACACACAGATTGTCAATGGCTGAAGACAAACTGGTCTGTCTAACCTATAGTAAGTTAATGCAACTGTGTGCCTATTTTGCACTTACTGTAAATTGCTATGGATAAGACTGTCTGTTAACTTCTTACAGCTGAAATCCCGCTAACGGGATCGATATGACAACAGCCAGTGAAAGTGCAGGGCGCCAAATTCAAACAACAGACATCTCATAATTAAAATTCCTCAAACATACAAGTATTTTACACCATTTTAAAGATAAACTTGTTGTTAATCCCACCACAGTGTCTGATTTCAAAAAGGCTTTACGACGAAAGCACACCAAACGATTATGTTAGGTCAGTACCTAGTCACAGAAAAACACAGCCATTTTTCCAGCCAAAGAAAGGATTCACAAAAAGCAGAAATAGAGATAAAATGAATCACTAACCTTTGATGATCTTCATCAGATGACACTCATAGGACTTCATGTTACACAATACATGTATGTTTTGTTCGATAAAGTATAAAGTTTATATCCAAAAATCTCAGTTTACATTGACGCGTTATGTTCAGTAATGTTTTGCCTCCAAAACATCCGGTGATTTTGCAGAGAGCCACATCAATTTACAGAAATACTTATAATAAACATTGATAAAAGATACAAGTGTTATGCATGTAATTATATATCCACTTCTACTTAATGCAACCGCTGTGTCAGATTTCAAAAAGACTTTACGGAAAAAGCACACCATGCAATAATCTGAGTACGGCGCTCAGACACAAAAACAAGCCATACAGGTACCCGCCATGTTGTGGAGTCAACAGAAGTCAGAAATAGCATTATAAATATTCACTTACCTTTGATGATCTTCATCAGCATGCACTCCCAGGAATCCCAGTTTGACAATAAATGTTTGTTTTGTTCGATAAAGTTCATCATTTATGTCCAAATACCCCCTTTTTGTTCGCACGTTTAGTTCACAAATCCAAATTCATGAGGCGCATGCACTAGGTCCAGACAAAAAGTCAAAAAGTTCCGTTACAGTTCGTAGAAACATGTCAAACGATGTATAGGATTTTTTAAACATAAATCTTCAATAATGTTTCAACCGGAGAATTCCTTTGTCTTTAGAAATGCAACTCTCACGGGCGCACGCGAGACTGAGCTCATGGCACTCTGCCAGACCTCTGGTTGAAACAGCTCTCATTCTCTCCCCCTTCACAGTAGAAGCCTCAAACATGGTTCTAAAGACTGTTGACATCTAGTGGAAGCATTGGGAAGTGCAATCGGACCAAATTTACACTGTATCTTGGATAGGCAAAGAGTTGAAAAACTACAAACCTCAGATTTCCCACTTCCTGGTTTGATTTTTTTCTCAGGTTTTTGCCTGCCATATGAGTTATGTTATACTCACAGACATCATTCAAACAGTTTTAGAAACTTCAGAGTGTTTTCTATCCAAATCTACTAATATGCATATCTTAGCTTCTGGGCCTGAGTAGCAGGCAGTTTACTCTGGGCACCTTATTCATCCAAGCTACTCAATACTGCCCCCAGCCATAAGAAGTTAAAGGACCAAAAGGTTAAAAAAATATATTAAAAAATGCATTTATCAATAAACCAATTCAAGTGTTGGATTCACAGTCTTTCAATGCAAATCTTTCCAAATAAATGTGCTTTACCAAACCAGATTTTCTCAAAATAATTGTCATCAATTACCTCTAAGGTAGCCTTGTCTTGCCAATGTCATTGCAAAGTGAATGAAAATACAATGTCTGGCTATGGGAGGCTACCTCAAAGATAAACATATCATTTTGGTCACTTAGCTCAGTGAACTGTTTTCTTTAGACTAGTATCCAAGTATAGGCCCAATGTACCGTTACCAAATGAGAATGAATAAGAAAAGCAAGCTAGCCAAATAAGAAGTTAACGAGGCAGTCTGGGATTCAAACAATAAAGTGCTCCTCCAGCCAATGTTTTGGTAAAAAGCTAAGGGATGGGGCTGGAGAAATGTAACCCCTCTGAAATTCATAGACGGAGCTATGGATGCAAGGACTGACCATCCATGAGATCAAAATGATAGGATTAACCCTGCTTTGAAGTGATACAGTGTTTGTTACAAATCCCAGATTGCCCCTTTAAAGAGAGCCAGAGACTTGGAGGACATTTTTATATAGTGTGATGCTGGCTTCTCCTCTGATGTGCATTTTGTATGAGTGTGTGTGTGTGTGTGTGTACGTTCCATATGTATTAATTACATTGTGTATGAATATGCCTTATGTTCAAAGATAGATGAACATTCCATCTCCTCTCAGAAGCAGATGGGGATGTCAGCCACACCCCACACACACACACACACACACACACACACACACACACACACACACACACACACACACACACACACACACACACACACACACACACACACACACACACACACACAAGTTTACTTAACATTCCCCCATCACAAAGCTATACACGTTTGGAATCCATCTTGGGAAAGTATTGAATGGAACATCTTTGGTAGATTTACAGTATAAGTGAAGCTTTTGATCGAATAACGAACTTTGATCCTCCAGTAACGATGACTTCAAACACCAACAATTGCTGTCATATCAGATCATCTATAGTACGACAAAGAATTCACAGAACCAAGCTGTCATTTCAGATTAACTAAAGTACAAAAAATTATTCACAGAAACAAGCCAAGAGGCAGCAAAAAGGTCAGGGCTTATTTTTCTAAAATGTAAAATGATGCTATAAAGAAGAAAGAAAAATTAAATTGGCAGGATAGGTGACCTCTGTGAGATGGTCTACACATGAGGCTCACAACACACACACGTTTGAGTTTGATATCATTTAAAAGCTTACAAACAAGATTGTAAAACTATTTTTATTTTTTTATTTTGTTTATTTTGTTTAAACGTGTAAACAGATATTTTCGCATACGATGTTCCTTAGAATCCATTTCACATCATCCGAGGTGTTTGTGTTGTGCCAGGCATTGGTTGAGACCCAACATCCTCTTGAATACAATATTTTTGTTGTTGTTGTATTTTACCCCATTTTTCAACCCAATTTCAATCTTGCCTCGTCGCTGCAACTCCCCAATGGGCTCGGGAGTCAAAGATCGAGTCATGCGTCCTCCGAAACATGACCTGCCAAATCGTGCATCTTAACATCCACCCGCTTAACCTGGAACGTGTCGGAGAAAACACAGTTCAAATGACAACCGGAGTCAGCCTGCAGAGAGCGCAATGAATCGCTAGAGCGTGATAAGCCAAGTAAAGCACCTCCGGCCAAACCCTCTCCTAACCCGGACGACGCTGTGCCAATTGTGTGCCGCCCTATGGAACTCCCGATCACAGCCGGTTGTGAAACAGCCCGGGTTCAAACCCGGGTCTGTAGTGATGCCTCTAGCACTGCGATGCAGTGGCTTAGACGGATGCACCACTCGGGAGGCCCAGTTTGACAGCTTTTAAATGATATCAAACTCAACCATATATATTTTCGAGTGATGAAGACATGGATGTCTCACGGTAGGTTATGCAAAATGGGTCAACTTTGAGCACCTCTATCTCCTAAATGTTGTGGCATTCAGATCCAAAAGTCCCTTTCTGACTACTTCTACCATGTCAAATATGTATAGAAAGTTTCATTCAAATCAAAAGGGGTGCAGTCAAAAAGTGATTGAATTCAGATGGAACGACCCAGCAGTATTAAGTGGAACAGAACAGTGGAACTCTTTGGAGCTTATACACTGACACTGGACTTTGATCAAATAACAAAACATATCAATTTGAAACTACTTTTCCTTTCCTTCAAATAATATCTATAACAAGGTTTCCCAAAGTCGGACCTGGGCCCCTCCCCCCTGGGTGAACGTTTTGGTTTTTGCCCTATCACTACACAGCTGATTCAAATAACCAACTCATCATCGAGCTTTGGTAATTTGAATCAGCTGTGTAGTACTAGGGCAAAAACCAAAACGTTCACAGGGGGGAGGGGCCCAGGACCGACTTTGGGAAACCGTGATTTACAACACAGGCCATACGGAACAAGCCAAGAGGCATCAAAAAGTTATACGTCTAAACTTTTGACATTTTACGAAGCAATAAAATACTAAGGAAAAAGTCATTAAAGAGAATAGGTGACCTAGTGTGCGTCCCTATAGGCCCTGGTCAAAAGTAGTGCACTATAAAGAGAATTGGGTGCCTAGTGTGAATGTGGTTGAAACAACCCAAAACAATAGACTAAGTGAAGATAACTAGAGATGACTCCACCAAATGGCCCTCAATTACATTTAACTGCACTCTCGCTCTCTCTCTCTCTGTGTGTGTGTGTGTGTCCAGAGGTTCTCTATTACAAGATATCATACAAACAGCAAACATTGCAGGCTTCACCAATGAATTGACCAAATTCAAAACAACCCCTTGGGTGTGGGGTTGCATCCCAAATGGCACCATATTCCCTATAGAGAGCACTACTTTTGACTATGGCCCATAGGGCACTATGTCGGGAATAAGGTGCCATTTGGGATGGAGACAGGGTAAGTCATCAGGCAGATGCTGTATGTATTTATTTTGACCCTATCAGTGCTAGAGAACCATGATCATTTCACTAAATAAATAAAAAGAGTAGGGCTGAAAATTGAACACACCTGTTAGTCCTCTTGCTTCCCCCCGGCATGCACACATGCTCGCACGCACGCACGGACACACACACACACACACGCACACACACGCACACACGCACACACGCACGCACGCACGCACACACGCACACACGCACACACGCACAACCTTTCTGACGCAGACTCAAATACCCCATCATGCATAATTGGTGAGTAAGAGAGAACAGTCTTTGAAGTGTTCATTTTTCTAGCCTTGGGATACAAAGAGAATGCTAGTAAAACAGGCGGCTCGGGCCGGAGACAGAGACACATATTTACACAGAGGGAGGGAGGGAGGTGGTTGCAGGGTGAGGGAGAGAATCGTCACTGCTGAGGATGAACTGTGGAAACGCCAGTGATGTTGTCACAAGAGAGCTCTTACGTACTTGATCTGACTAACAGATTAAACAGGGAAATAGTCATGGCTGTCAATACATACACTCCACTGTATTTTAACAGCTGTATAATCACCATGTGAACAACTATGACATCTGTATAATAGGGGGTAAATCAGTATTTTAATGGTAACATTGTTTTATGCTTCTGCTGTTACTGTGTTGATGAATTGGGAGCACTATGCTATGGACCACAGATGTTGAAATAACCTACTGTACACTGGACAATAAATATAAAACGCAACACGCAACAATTGCAAAGATTTTATTGAGTTATAGTTCATATAAGGAAATCAGTCAAATGATATACATTCTTTAGGCCCTGATCTATGGATTTCACACGACTGGAAATACAGATATGCATCTGTTCACAGATACCTTAAAAACAAGGTAGGGGCATGTATCAGAAAACCAGTCAGTATCTGGTGTGACCACATCTCCTTCCCATAGAGTTGATCAGGCTGTTGATTGTGGCCTGTGGAATGTTGTCCCACACCTCTTCAATTGCTGTGGGAAGTTGCTGGATATTGGCGGGAACTGGTACACGTCAATCCAATGGATGCAGGGCATGGAAGAACTGGGAAATTTTCAGCTTCCAGGAATTGTGTACAGATCCTTGCAACATGAATGGCACAACAATGGGCCTCGGGATCTCGTCACGGTATCTCTGTGCTTTCAAATTGCTTTCGAAAAAATTAAATTGTGTTCGTTGTCCACAGCTTCCTGCCCATACCATAACCCCACCATGGGGCACTCTGTTCATAACGTTGACTTCAGCAAACCACTCGCCCACTCAACGCCATACATGCTGTTTGCCATCTGCCCGGTACAATTGAAACCGGGATTCATCTGTGAAGAGCACACTTCTCCAGCATGCCAATGGCCATCGAAAGTGAACATTTGCCCATTGAAGTCGGTTACGACGCTCAACTGCAGTCAGGTCAAGACCCTGGTGAGGATGACAAGCACGCAGATGAGCTTCCCTGAGACGGTTTCTGACAATTTGTGCAAAATTCTCTAAAATGATGTTGGCGGTGGCTTATGTAAGAGAAATTGACATTCAATTCTCTGGCAGCAGCTCTGGTGGACATTCCTGCAGTCAGCAGGCCAATTGCACGCTCCCTCAAAACTTGAAACATCTGTGGCATTGTGTTGAGTGACAAAACTGCACATTTTAGAGTGGCCTTTTATTGTCCCCAGCACAAGGGGCACCTGTGTAATCAGATTCTTGATATGCCACACCTGGCAGGTGGATAGATAATCTTGGCAAAGAAGAAATACTCACTAACAGGGATGTAAAGGAATTTGAGAGAAATACTATTTTTGTGCGTATGGAACATTTCTGGGATATTTTATTTCAGATCATGAAACCAACACTTTACATGTTGCGTTTATATTTTTGTTCAGTATATATCTTCCTCAACACACTTACCCTATATTCCCTAATAGGTGAGAATGGGACCATACCAACATTGTTCAACGTACCATGAAACCGTGTTGCTCAAGTCTTGTTCAAGTCAATAAACTTCTTATGGGTGTTAGAAATATAGCTGAATGTTTATTATCAGAATGTTTATTATCATTTTGATGCAGTCAAACTAGTGAAGTGAAATGGATATAGCTGCCCAGTCAGACGGTACTGGCTCACTGGTCACAGGACATAGACCACTACAGTCGAGAGACGCATAGAGCACAGATCGGGATCGTACAGCTAGTTGAAATGTACACCTGTATACACAGGGTTTTATTTTGGTTGAGCTTGTTAAAATTAGATTTCCCCAAATTATAAATCCAGTGTGTAGGTATACTGGGAGGGTACAGTACATGTGCCATGCTTGAGGTCCCATGCGTACAGCTCAGCACAGTTGTCTGTCTCGTCTCCTTTACCCATGATCTCATTCTGACGAGTAACTTGCTGAGCAAACCACTGGCTGGCTGTCCTGTCTCCGGTATCTTAAGCCTTGTTCACACTGCAGACCTTAATGCTCAAATCAGTTTTGTTTTTCAAACCTGACTGTCCAAACAACAAGTTATAATAACAAAGGGTGTGTAGGCTTATTGGTGGGGGTGCTGGTACTTCCTATCTCTCAGAAGTTATGTAGCAAGCTAAGGTCAAAAATGCCTGCCGTGGACGTTTCCCAGTTGATTTGAACGTTCAAAATCATAGTGCAAGAACACTTTTAAAGCCTCAAAGGATAAGATGATGCAACTTTCAAAACAAGTCCTTTTTGGCTAGCCACAGCAGTCAACTAGCTAGCTAGGTACTGATTATCTTTCTAGCACATTCACTAACTTGTTTGTAAACAATTAACAATTAAGTTAGCTACCAAATGTTCTTGTCAAACTGTCAACAGAGTAGCTAGCAAGTAACAAGATATGCCAAATAAGTCTAAAAATCACTTGTGGGCAAATAAATCAGATTTGACCGTTCAGACAAGTCGCAAGGCCAGGATTCAGATTTGTATCTGACTTCAAACCATCTATGAAGGTGGTTTGAAATGTGGCTTGAGATATCAGATTCCATGTGGCAGACTTGAATATGCAAAAACATGCAAAAACATTTGATTTGAATATGCAAAAACATTTGATTTGAGTGACGTCAAACTGCCAATGTGAGCAAGGCTTTAGAGAATAGATCGCTCCATCTCTCCCTCTATCCACCTATGTCCCTCTCTACCCTTCATCACTCACTCTTTCTTCCTCTCCATCGCTCGCTCCACTGTCACGCCATCCTTCTGTCTCCATCCATCACTCCCTCTCCATCCCTCATTCCATCCTTCCATCAGTCCAGATTTTCTCATCTGTCACAATGGTTCTATTAATCCTTCACTCCTCCTGTCAGACATCCCTCCCTTTCCCCCTTCATTCATCCCTCTCTCATCCCATCACCTCTTTTTCTGCCCCCAACTAAACCTGTGTAAAGCCCCCTCTCATGCCTCCAGGTATCCAGATATGAGCTGTAACCCTGAGATGCTATGTTGTCTAAGAAATTACTCATGGGAGGAGCACCCGGACACACACACACACACACACACACACACACACACACACACACACACACACACACACACACACACACACACACACACACACACACACACACACACACACACACACACACACACACACACACACACACACACACACACACACACACACACACACACACACACACACACACCAGCAACTCGACACCAGACCTTGGGGAAGCCCTTTACTGACGTGTCCCACTTGGCACCCTATTCTCTACAGAGCTCTGCTCAAAGGTAGTGCACTATGTAGGGAATATGGGTGCCATTTAGGACAGCCTCCTCATTTAGGACAGCCTCTGTCTAAGCACGAAGAGCCAGCATCCCATCCACATTACATCAGCTGCAACAACAGTCTGTTAGTTAGTTTCCTCACAGCACTCAACTTCTGGACTAGTTACCATTGATAAACGTGGCTGCCCATTGATGAAACCAGAATGATATGCTGGCTCTTATCTCGCCCTCAGAAGGGATTATTGGGGTGATGATAGCATCAAGCTGAGGGGACGGCCATCTTGCATCAAAGACTGGCCATATTTCAGGCTGCATTCCTCTGTCTGTTGGCCAGTGTAAACATGGGGGCTTATTTTGAAAATGGTAGATGCGTTCGTGCTGAAAAGCTCTCTGCTACATTACACACAAAGACATACACCCTCATAGAAGCCAATGTCTTTATAATGTCATACTTGGCCTTTCCCTCACTGTGGCACTAGGACCCATTAAGGGGATTAACATGCAATCACATTTCTGCTTTCTTTCTTTCTTTCTCCATTCAGATTGTTCTCTCTCCCTCTCGAAGTAGCCCACGGTGTGTGATTTCCAGCAGCCCCAGGGCTTGGCTGATCTCCGTTAGCAACCTCCATTGTTGTGTGTTTATTATGGTCCTGGCAGTGGCACCCTTTAGTGTGGTGGTGATGCGGTGGTCCACGTCCCAAATAGCACCCTTTTACTTATATAGTACACTACTTTTGATCAGGGCCCCATAGGGATCTGGTCAAAAGTCGGGCACTATTTTGGGAATAGGGTGCCATTTGGAATGCATCCCACCACTGGCCATGCCTACACCCACACAACCTGGACACTGTGGCTCTGACACCGGCACAATAAACTCCCGACTACGCACTTCCATTAAGTTAAGGCATTGGTGAGAAAGGAGATTAAACTGCAGACCTTTTCAGCATGACGGATCACCTAATTTCCCTCACCAAATGCAAATATTCACCACCAAAACTATTCTGTTACATTAAAAATACATTTGACAGTAAACCATTCAGCACACCTGTCCCAACAGAACAGCTCTGTAACATAAACCAAGAGTCAGTAGAGGGGAGTGTAGGGGCGTTGAGCGCTGTTAACGGGCTAGTAAACGTTATTCTATTACGTCTTTAAAGGGAGACGTGTTAAAGAGGAAATGACAGCACTGAGAGACTCCTGTAACTCTGCAGGCCTCTTCTGATCAGCATGGTGGATCCGTGCGTCACACACACACACACACCCCTCAGGGAACAGTCCTCCTCCAGAAGTCCTGGGCTTTCTCGCGGTTTCCTTCAGTAATACACTGCTGCTACTCGCTGTTTATTATCTTTATATAGGCATAGTCAGTTCACCCCTACCTACATGTACAAATTACCTCAACTAACCTGTACCCCCGCACACTGACTCGGTACCGGTACCCCTGTATATAGCCTCGCTATTGTTATTTTATGGTGTTACTTTTTATAATTTTTTACTTTAGTTTATTTGATCAATATTTTCTTAACTCTTCTTGAACTGCATTGTTAGTTAAGGGTTTGTAAGTAAGCATTTCACTGTAAGGTCTACACTTGTTGTATTTGGCTCATGTGACAAATAAAGTTTGATTTGATTTAATACAGTTCACTAATACTGAGCCTATCGACAGACAAACATACATACAAACTATGTGGACACCCCTTCAATTTAGTGGATTCGGCTATTTCAGCCACACCCATCGCTGACTGATGTATAAAATTGAGCACACTGCTATGGAATCTCCATAGACAAACTGCCCCAGTGAACTGTAAGTGTTGTTATTGTGAAGGGAAACGTCTAGGAGCAACAACGGCTCAGCCGTGGAGTGGTAGGCCACACAAGCTCACATAATGGGACCGTCGAGTGCTGAAACGAGTAGCGTGTAAAAATTGTCTGTCCTCGGTTGCAACACTCACTACGGAGTTCCAAACTGCCTCTGGAAGCAACGACAACACACAAGAGCTGTTTGTCGGGAACTTCATGAAATGGGTATCTATGGCCAAGCAGCCGCGCACAAGCCTAAGATCACCATGAGCAATGCCAAGCGTCTGGCTGGAGCTGTGGAAACGCGTTCTCTGGAGTGATGATTCACACTTCACCATCTGGTAGTCCAACAGACGAATCTGGGTTTGGTGGATGCCAGGAGAATGCTACCTGCCCGAATGCATAGCGCCAACTGTAAAGTTTGGTGGCGGAGGAATAATGGTCTGGGGCTGTTTTTCATGGTCCGCCCTAGGCCCCTTAGTTCCAGTGAAGGGAAATCGTAATGCTATAGCCTACAATGACATTGTCAACTTTGTGGCAGCAGTTTGGGGAAGGCCTTTCCCTCTTTCAGCATGACACTGCTCCCGTGCACAAAGCGAGGTCCATACAGAAATGGTTTGTCGAGATCATTGTGGAAGAACTTGACTGGCCTGCACAGAGCCCTGACCTCAACCCCATCGAACCCCATCGATGAATTGGAACACCGAATGCAAGCCAGGCCTAATCGCCCAACATCAGTGCCCGACCTCACTAATGCTCGTGGCTGAATGGAGTCCCTGCAGCAATGTTCCAACATCTAGTGGAAAGCCTTCCCAGAAGAGTGGAGGCTGGGGGTGGACCAACTCAAAAGGGGATGGACCAACTCCATATTAATGCCCATGATTTTGGAATGAGATGTTCGACAAGCAGGTGTCCACATACTTTTGTCATATAGTGTGTCTAGTACACACACTTTTTTATTGTCACATACACCGGATAGGTGCAGTGAAATGTGTTGTTTCACAGGGTCAGCCATAATAGTACAGTGCCCCGGGTGCAAATTAGGGTTAAGTGCCTTGCTCAAGGACACAAACAGATTTATCACCTTGACGGCTCAGGTATTCGAACCAGCAAGCTTTTGGTTACTGGCCCAACGCTCCAACCGCTAGGCTACCTGCCGAGCTATATTTGTCTACCAGTTATGTGTTTTAGTTGTGTTCAGTGTCTTTTTTCATAGCAATGAATACATTTTTATTTTATATATTTTTTTTATTGCTCTGAGAGTCTACTGTAGAATTACAGTGCAAATTGTTGCATTCAAACCACCTTATCCCGCCCCTTTTGTCTATAACATAACATATAAAGCAGTTTGTGACAGTAATTTGTCTCTAGGGGATAGACCGGGGGGTGGTTCCCCTCACAATGACACTGTGTCAAGTCAGACTAAAATGGAGCATGCAGTGCAACAAACATGTATTACAGTATACAGGCTTGAAACACACTACGGCCTCTCTTGGAGCTCATTTGTAAAGACATAAAAAAGCTTAGTAAAAATAATTATCTAGGTAAAGAACATATTATGGTGGTATAAATCTAAAACCACAAGTTGAGCAGTCGTTACAAGTCGGTCATTACGTGTGATAAAATAAAAAACTCTGACGTTATCCAAACAAACCTTTAGCTGGTCAGTTAGTTTTTCACGTATAACTCAGTGTAAAACAAAACAGCAACCTGTGGCATAAAGGGGATTTCAGTTGAGGGGAATTCAGGTTTATATGGGCACTCCCCAAGGATAAGTACTCTGACCACCAGTTTATTTTAGGTGTTCCTCAAGGGACCTACTTCTGACTGGCTGCTCAGGAAAATGTGATTTAACGGGCACTTAAATAGGGTTTATCAAAAAACAAACAGCACATTGGAGACGAGGTGTGTAAAGTGTGTGTAAAGTGTGTGTGTGTGTGTGTGTGTGTGTGTGTGTGTGTGTGTGTGTGTGTGTGTGTGTGTGTGTGTGTGTGTGTGTGTGTGTGTGTGTGTGTGTGTGTGTGTGTGTGTGTGTGTGTGTGTGTGTGTGTGAGTGCACGTGTTTCACGCGTGACTGGCTCAATCAGCACGACAGGATGTCATCCGTCTTGGCACTTACACTTTACAGACAAAATAAAAACACACTCATTCCAACACTTCTGGATCTACAATGGAGTATTGTTGGCCACAAACGAAGTGCTTTTTCCCCAGGGTCATATTATGAAGCGTGTAGTCTGGCGTTTAATGACGACAGTACACTGCAGTACAGAAAAGCAACAAAGTGATTGACTAATAACTCAGGATTATTACAAGATGATACCAATACATAAAAAGGGTCATTTGTAGTTATGCCAAGTCTTACAAAGCATTATACCTATAGACTCATGGGTCGACTGGGTCTAAGGTAAAGGTGTTTCCAATCTATTTTGTCACTGGAAGGAAATATAAAACATGCTAAGTTCAAGTGCCAGTATACGGATACTTGGGGGATTCCAACAGAGATTGGCCCAAAGATAAATATGAAATTAAAGCCATAAATATATCCTTTGGAGAAAGGAGGTTTGGCATACCTTTGGTGGAATCCTTTTACATGGATTATGTGGTTTTCACAATGTATTGAGCGGACCATAAAGAGACACAGAGACAGCTGGAGGAAGAGGACAGTAAACCATCACATCCTGTCTTGAGGAGGGAGGTCTGTACTCTACTCTGGTAATTGAAGCAGAAATACTCTTGGACAATGACCATCAAATTAGCATTTTACAGTCAGGAACAAGGGAAGAGCATAGGATAGAAGAAAGGGCGGAGGAAGTGAGGTGTTTGACCCAAGACAGTGATTATCATCTTCGTTACTGTTGTAAAAGCAGTGTCCTTTTTAATGCATCTAAATAGACACAATGCATAACGTCGTCTACTGTAAAAACCATTGACCCTCAAAAACTAGTCTAATTGACAAGGATTCAGTCTTTTCTCTCACTTTTTCTCTCAATCTCTTTTCTCACTCTTTTCCAAGATGGTGTAGCAGTCAGACGTCTTTGTCTTGTCGTGTCCCTTGTATATATCTTGTTATATATTTTTCTTTGCATATCTTTTTGAAATATTTCCCTAAATCTCAACTTCTAAATACTCTCCTGCAACCCGCCTCACCCAATGTGATGTGAATCTGTTTTTTTCCCTAAAGTATTTCTATTTACTTCGGATCTGGAATCCCTCAACTGAAGCTAGCCAGCTAACGTTAACTAGCTACCAGCTATCAGTCAGAAAACCACTGCTAGCGGTCATCAGCTAACCTTTAGCTCGGAAAGCTCTCGCCAGTTCGTACAACGTGACTCAAACCAGAGCATAACGGACCTATTTTTCTCTCCATATCCCCGGATTCCTACTAGCAACTAGCTAACCGCAATCCCGGGTGACTACTCCTGGCTAGCGTTTCCATCCCGGAGCCAGCACCAATTAGCCTGAAGCTAGCCCGGCTAGGGCTCCTGGGCTACCACCGAAGACCACTCCTGGGCTACACTATCCGGACCCCTTCTACTGCCGGTACGGGGCACGGAACACCGCCGATCCTCTACGACTGGAATACCGACATAATCTGCCCGAGGATTTCAGCGTTTTTGGTGGTCTTCCTAAGCCAAGATTCAGACACGGCTAGAACATCCGGGTTGGCAGAGTGTGCTAAAGCAGTGAATAAAACAAACTTAGGGAGGAGGCTTCTAATGTTAACATGCATGAAACCAAGGCTTTTACGGTTACAGAAGTCATCAAAAGAGAGCGCCTGGGGAATAGGAGTGGAGCTAGGCACTGCAGGGCCTGGATTCACCTCTACATCACCAGAGGAACAGAGGAGGAGTAGGATAAGGATACGGCTAAAAGCTATGAGAATTGGTCGTCTAGAACGTCCGGAACAGAGAGTAAAAGGAGGTTTCTGGGGGCGATAAAATAGCTTCAAGGTATAATATACAGACAAAGGTATGGTAGGATGTGAATACAGTGGAGGTTAACCTAGGTATTGAGTGATGATGAGAGAGATATTGTCTCTAGAAACATCATTGAAACCAGGTGATGTCATCACATGTGTGGGTGCTGGAACTGAAAGGTTGGATAAGGTATAATGAGCAGGGCTAGAGGCTCTACAGTGAAATAAGCCAATAAACACTAACCAGAACAGCAATGGACAAGGCATATTGACATTAAGGAGAGGCATGCTTAGTCGAGTGATCATAAGGGTCCAGTGAGTGGTGAGGTTGGTTGGGGTAACGGCGATTCAGACAGCTAGCCGGGCCATCGGTAGCAAGCTAGCATAGAATGGAGGTCTGTTTTTAGCCACCTCGTGAAAAATTCGATAGAAGGTTCGATAGACCTATTCAGATAGCAGCCGATAACACAGCTAACGATTAGCGGACCGCAGATGGGCGTTCAGGTAACGTCGCGACGGAGGGGCCAGTTGGATAACTCCCTTGGGCAGATAACGTCGGTAGTCCAGTCGTGAAGGCCCGGGGGGGCTCCGCATCGGCAGTAAAACGGGTCCGGATAGGTGATTGTAGCCCAGGAGTGGCTGATGGAACTCTTCAGGTGGCTAGCTCCGGAATAATTGATGTTTGCTCCGGGACCGATGTAAGCCAATAGTCCCTCGGATAGCAGCTAGCTAGCTGCGAGATCCAGGTGTAAATGTCCATAGCTTGTGGTTGAAACCCGGGGATATGGAGAGAAAATAGGTCTGCTCTGGTCTGAGTCGCGTTGCACAAAACTGGCGACAGCTTTTCGAGCTAAAGGATAGCTGATGACCACAAACCGTGGTTAGCTGAATACTAACGTTAGCCAGTAAACTGGCTAGCTTCTGGCTAGCTTCTAGTTAGCTTCTGGTTAGCTTCAGGCTAGTTTCTATTGTGGATTTCAGATTTGAGAAAATAATACCTCTTTTTTTTTATTGGTGAAGCGGGTTGCAGGAGAGTGTTTTTAAGTTGAGTTTTTGGAAAAGAAAATATATAAAAGATAGGCGAAGAAAGATGTAAATATATATATACACGGGACACTGTCAATCACCACATTCTTATCGGCAGACTTGACAGCCTCCGTTTCTCAAATGATTGCCTCGCCTGGTTTACCAACTACTTATCTGATAGAGTTCAGTGTGTCAAATCGGAGGGCCTGTTGTCCGGACCTCTGGCAGTCTCTATGGGGGTGCCACAGGGTTCAATTCTCGGGCCGACTCTCTTCTCTGTATACATCAATGATGTCGCTCTTTCTGCTGGTGATTCTCTGATCCACCTCTACGCAGACGACACCATTCTGTATACTTCTGGCCCCTCTTTGAACACTGTGTTAACTAACCTCCAGACGAGCTTCAATGCCACACAACTCTCCTTCCGTGGCCTCCAACTGCTCTTAAATGCAAGTAAAACTAAATGCATGCTATTCAATCGGGCTGGCACATGCCCGCCCGTCCAGCATCACTACTCTGGACGGCTCTGACTTAGAATACGTGGACAACTACAAATACCTAGGTGTCTGGTTAGACTGTAAACTCTCCTTCCAGACTCACATTAAGCATCTCCAATCCAAAATTAAATCTAGAATCGACTTCCTATATCGCAACAAAGCATCCTTCACTCATGCTGCCAAACATACCCTCGTAAAACTGACCAACCTACCAATCTTCGACTTCGGCGATGTCATCTATAAATTAGCCTCCAGCACTCTACTCAACAAATTGGATGCAGTCTATCAAAGTGCCATCCGTTCTGTCACCAAAGCCCCATACACTACCCACCACTGGGACCTGTACGCTCTCGTTGGTTGGCTCTCGCTTCATACTCGTCGCCAAACCCACTGGCTACAGGTTATCTACAAGTGTCTGCCAGGTAAAGCCCCGCCTTATCTCAGCTCACTGGTCACCATTGCAGCACCCACTCGTAGCACGCGCTCCAGCAGGTAAATCTCACTGGTCACCCCCAAAGCCAATTCCTACTTTGGTCGCCTTTCCTTCCAGTTCTCTGCTGCCAATGACTGGAACAAACTGCAAAAATCACTGAAGCTGGAGACTCATATCTCCCTCACTAGCTTTAAGCACCAGCTGTCAGAGCAGCTCACAGATCACTGCACCTCTACATAGCCCATCTGTAAACAGCCCATTTATGAACCTCATCCCCATACTGTATTTATTTATTTATCTTGCTCCTTTGCACCCCAGTATCTCTACTTGCACATTCATCTTCTGCACATCTACCATTCCAGTGTTTAATTGCTATAATGTGATTACTTCACCACCATGGCCTATTTATTGCCTTAACTCCCTTATCGTACCTCATTTGCACTCACTGTATATAGACTTTTTGTTTTCTTTTTTTTCCTGCTGTATTATTGACTATGTTTTGTTTATTCCATGTGTAACTCTTTGTTGTTGTATGTGTCAAATTGCTATGCTTTATCTTGGCCAGGTCGCAGTTGCAAATGAGAACTTGTTCTCAACTAGCCCACCTGGTTAAACAAAGGTGAAATAAAATAAAATAAATAAAGTCAGGTAAAAAACTATGAATGAAATTCAAATGCCAAGCAATGGTATCAGAAGTGAACAAGAGAAACAGTAAAGCCTTGATTATCAGCCACATTTACAACAATACAATCCTTTCAGTTCCTGTAATTCATTCATTCACTCCCTTACGGCTTTCTCAATGCTTTCACACCCTCTGATAGAAGCAATGATGTCAAACTATGGGGGCAGATTATATCAACACCTCAGCTAAACAAAATGTTTTTGATTCCCCATCATTGACTACTAGTGATGGTCTCATTTACTGGAGGAGCAGTAAAGAACGACAATGGATGAAACCATGACATTTGTCACAAATAGTAGAGAAACTGTTGAGGATTTATATTGATATACGGTAAATGTACCGTAACAGCAAAAGTTAAAGTTCTGTTACCGCAGGCATCATGTAAGAACAGTATTGGGGGAAATTCAACCCTCAGAATACAATGCACCTCCATAGAAAATATATATATATTTTCTTATTACCTTTATTTAACTAGGCAAGTCAGTTAAGTCAGTTATTTTCAATGACGGCCTACAGTGGGCTAACTACCTTATTCAGGGGTAGAACAACAGTTTTTTACCTTGTCAGCTCAGGGATTTGATCTTGCAACCTTTTGATTTCTAGTCCAACGCTCTAACCACTAGGCTACCTGCCACCCCATTTCATAACAGAAACTTCAATGAATATAAGTGTAAACTGCTTGACCCTTTCGCTTTAATTTATTTGGAGATATTGTATAAGAAATAAAACCAACACAGCACTTCTAAATGTGCAGCTTATCTGCTTGTTGGTCAGTCAATAAAAACTACTTGACAGAACTCTTCATGTCTACACCCAGGGAAAAATAAATTATCGAAGGAACACACCATGTCTGTGTCACAAATGGCACCCTATTCCATCCAGCCCCATAGGGCGCTGGTCAAAATTAGTGTACTATATAGGGAATAGGGTGCATTTGGGATACAACCCACAATGTTCTATTATCAGTCCAATTGAAATAGTTACTAAAACCTATTGGATTAATGTTCTGTCTCAATCGACACCATTCATAAAGGCTGTTTTTTCAGCTGCCTCCACAACCTTGTAACCTAATAAAGTACCAGTATAAAGTGTGTCAACAGTTCTCACTAGGTAATAATATCGTAAATCCATAACGTCGACTACATCCCAAATGGCACCTTATTCCCTATGTAGTGCACTCCTTTTGATAGGGCTCTGGTCAAAAGTAGTGCACTATGTAGGGAATAGGGTCCCATTTGGGACAGCCAATGAACATATTTCTAGATTTGACAGCTGGCTTTATATCCGTAGGTGATGTCCTGGGCTGTGGAAGTACCTAGGTATCCTGATAGAAAAAACATGACTCATAACGGTCACTTATCAATCAACGTGTTATAGGCTTACACCCATCGTAAAATTCCAGATATGGCTCCATTTGACACCTGAATGGAAAAGTCAACAGTAAAAGTAGTTAAAATTCTCATTTTACTTCATACTCTCATGCCTATCCATTTCAGCCACCTGTACATACTGTCCACAGGCCTTTAAGTGACTGTCGCCTCTTACAAGATTAAGATTGTGTTACATGGACAACATTTTGAAGAAGGTGTGTAATGATTCAGCAGAGCTTTTTACTGTCAGGGAGACAAGAGAGATCTCACAAGGGGTACACACACACACACACACACACACACACACACACACACACACACACACACACACACACACACACACACACACACACACACACACACACACACACACACACACACACACACACACACACACACACACACACACACACACACACACACACACACACACACACACACACACACACACGGCCTGCAGTCATCAGCTGGTCCAGCGAGGGAGTGTGTCTATTGCTCCTCACCACAACCTCTGGTTTCCTGTGTGAGGGCCTGCGAGGAAAATAACAGCAGGACAGAGACAACGTTCCAACTGCACCGGCCCACATGCGCAAGCAGTGGCGCACACATACACACGCTGTAGAGTAAAAACACACATACAACTTGGCAGTCAGTTCCCATTCCCACATCTGTCAATTCTCCCCTCCTGTCCTGAGTCTGACACACTCATGTCCTCTCTTCCGCCACACTGCGACTTCCTCCATTTCACAAGTCATAAACAAACACGCCGACGCTTTCACTACTGGCTGCCACAGACAACCACTCCCAAACACACACACACACGCACACGCACACGCACACGCACACGCACACGCACACACACACACACACACACACACACACACACATACACACACCTGACTGTATGACGAACTAGCAGTAGGAGTGCTCCCCTTCTTTAGTCCAGACATACACAGATAGATTTGCTTATCATTCATTACCTCGGTCATTGTTTATTTCTCTCCCTCCCTACACCCCTCCCTCCCTCCTCCCTCCTCCCTCGCTTTCCTGACCAACTGGCCAGCTGGTGATGGGGGAGGGATGGGGAGCCTCCCTCTCCTCCACTCGAACAGACCGAACAGAAACCCAGGGTGCAGTTGGGACATGCTGACAAGTGTAAGAGGACCAGCGGTGTTAAGGGTCACATAGGTTACCGTGGCAACACAGGTTTGGGCAGTTCCCTTCACGGTGTAGGTTATTGCAGTATAACCACGGTGACTAAAAGACTAGAACAACAAACTGAAGCATGTCCTCACTAGACCACCAAAAAAAGGGGGATGGTAATACGTCTACGCCACTGAGAAACAAGTTAAGATTAGGGTTAACCCTTTGGTATACAGTACCAGGATTGTTCACACCTACTTGTTCAAGGGTTTTTCTTAATTTTTTGTATTTTCTACAGTGTAGAGGAGTAGTGAAGACATCAACACTATGAAATAACACATATAGAATCACGTAGTAACCAAAAATGTGTTAAACAAATCAAAATATAGTTTATATTTGAGAATCTTCAAAATAGCCACCCTTTGCCTTGATGACAGCTTTGCACACTCTTGGCATTTTCTCAACCAGCTTCATGAGGTAGTCACCAGGAAAGCATTTCAATTAACAGGTGTTCCTTGTTTAATTTATTCCACAAATTTAATTTGAATTTCCATAATGCGTTTGTGCTAATCAGTTGTGTTGTGACAAGGTAGGGGTGGTATACAGATGATAGCCCTATTTGGTAAAAGACCAAGTCCATATTATAGCAAGAACAGCTCAAATAAGCAAAGAGAAATGGCAGTCCATCATTACTTTAAGACATGAGAGGGTCAATGTAAATAGTCCGGTGGCCATTTCATTAATTGTTCAGCAGTCTTATGGCTTGGGGGTAGAAGCTGTTAAGGAGCTTTTTGGTCCTAGACTTTCTCAAATACCACTTGTCGTGAGGTAGCAGAGAAAACAGTCTATGACTTGGCTATCTTCTGACGCCACCTATTATATAGGTCCTGGATGGCAGGAAGCTTGGCCCCAGTGATGTACTGGGCCGTACGCACTACCCACTGTAGCGCCTTACGGTCAGATGCCGAGCACTTGCCATACCAGGCACTGATATAACCACCCAGGATGCTCTCGATGGTGCAGCTGTAGAACTTCTTGAGGATCTGGGGACCCATGCCAAATCTTTTCAGTCTCCTGAGGGGGAAAAGGTTCTGTCGTGCCCTCATCACGACTGTCTTGGTGTGTTTGGACCATGACAGTTTGTTGGTTATGTAGACACCAAGGAACTTGAAACTCTCGACCCGCTCCACTACAGCCCCGTCAATGTTAATGGTGGCCTTTTCGGCCCCCCTTTTCCTGTAATCCACGATCAGCTCCTTTGTCTTGCCCACATTGAGGTAGAGGTTGTTGTCCTGGCACCACACTGCCAGTTCTCTGACCTCCTCCTTATAGGATGTCTCGTCATTGTCGGTGATCAGGCCTACCACTGTTGTGTCGTCATTAAACTTAATGATATAGTGTCGGAGTTGTATTTGGCCACGCAGTCGTGGGTGAACAGGGAGTACATGAGGGGACTAAGTACACACCCGAGGGGCCCCAGAGTTGAGGATCAGAGTGGCAGACATGTTGTTACCTACCCTTACCACCTGGGGGTGGCCCGTCAGGAAGTCCAGGATCCAGTTGCAGAGGGAGGTGTTTAGTCCCAGGGTCCTTAGTTTCGTGATGAGCTTCGTGGGCACTATGGTGTTGAATGCTGAGGTGTAGTCAATGAACAGAAATCTTACATAGGTGTTCCTTTTTGTCCAGGTGGGAAAGGGCAGTGTGGAGTGCGATTGAGATTGCATCATCTGTGGATCTGTTGGGGCGGTATGCGAATTGGAGTGGGTCTAGGGTGTCCAGGAGGATGCTGTTGATGTGAGCCATGGCCAGCCTTTCAAGGCACTTCATGGCTACAGACGTGAGAGACTACGGTGGTCTGCTTGAAACCTGTACATTTGAAGTTGGAAGTTTACATACACCTTAGCCAAATACTTTTAAACTCAGTTTTTCCCAATTCCTGACATTTAATCAGAGAAAAAAATTCCCTGTCTTACGTCAGTTAGGATCACCACTTTTCTTTAAGAATGTGAAATGTAAGAATAATAGTAGAGAGAATGATTTATTTCAGCTTGTATTTCTTTCATCACATTCCCAGTGGGACATACACTCAATTAGTATTTGATAGCATTGCCTTTAAATTGTTTAACTTGGGTCAAACGTTTCAGGTAGCCTTCCACAAGCTTCCCACAATAAGTTGGGTGAATTTTGGCCCATTCCTCCTGACAGAGCTGGTGTAACTATGTCAGGTTTGTAGGCCTCCTTGCTCACACACGCTTTTTCAGTTCTGCCTACAAATTTTCTATAGGATTGAGGTCAGGGCTTTGTGATGGCCACTCCAATACCTTGACTTTGTTGTCCTTAAGCCATTTTGACACAACTTTGAAAGTATGCTTGTGGTCATTGTCTATTTGGAAGACCCAAGCTTTAACTTCCTGACTGATGTCTTGAGTTGCTGCTTCAATATATCCACATAATATTCCTGCCTCATGATGCCATCTATTTTGTGAAGTGCACCAGTCCCTCCTGCAGCAAAGCATCCCCACAACATGATGCTTCCACCCCCATGCTTCACGGTTGGAATGGTGTTCTTCGACTTGCAAGCCTCCCCCTTTTTCCTCCAAACATAACGATGGTCAATATGGCCAAACAGTTCTATTTTTGTTTCATCAGACCAGAGGACTTTTCTCCAAAAAGTACGATCTTTGTCCCCATGTGCAGTTACAAACCGTAGTCTGGCTTTTTTATGGTGGTTTTGGAGCAGTGGCTTCTTCCATGTTGAGCGGCCTTTCAGGTTATGTCAATATAGGACTTGTTTTACTGTGGATATAGATACTTTTGTACCTGTTTCCTCCAGCATCTTCACAATGTCCTTTGCTGTTGTTCTGGGATTGATTTGCACTTTTCGCCCCAAAGTACATTCATCTCTAGGAGACAGAACACATCTCCTTCCTGAGCAGAATGATAGCTGCGTGGTCCCATGGTGTTTATACTTGCGTACTGTTGTTTGTACAGATGGGCGTGGTACCTTCAGGCATTTGGAAATTGCTCTCAAGGATGAACCAGACTTGTGGAGGTCTACAATTCTTTTTCAGAGGTCTTGGCTGATTTTTTTTGATTTTCTCATGATGTCAAGCAAAGAGGCACTGAGTTTGAAGGTAGGCCTTGAAAAACATCCACAGTTACACCTCCAATTGACTCAAATTATGTCAATTAGCCTATCAGAAGCTTCTAAAGCCATGGTATCATTTTCTGGATTTTTCCAAGCGGTTTAAAGGCACAGTCAACTTAGTGTATGTAAACTTCTGTCCCACTGGAATTGTGATAGTGAATTATAAGTGAAATAATCTGTCTGTAAACAATTGTTGGAAAAATTACTTGTGTCATGCACAGAGTTGATGTCCTAACCGACTTGCCAAAACGATAGTCTGTTGATAAGACATTTGTGGAGTGGTTGAAAAACACGTCTTTATGACTCCAACCTAAGTGTTTGTAAACTTCCGACTTCAACTGTAGGAATTACAGACTTTGTCAGGGAGAGGTTGAAAATGTCAGTGAAGACACTTGCCAGTTGGTCAGCGCATGCTCACAGTACACGTCCTGGTACTCCGTCTGGCCCCGCGGCTTTGTGAATGTTGACCTGTTTAAAACTTCTTATGGCTGGGATCCCGTTAATGGGATCGATATGACAACAGCCAGTGAAAGTGCAGGGCGCCAAATTCAAAACAACAGAAATCTCATAATTAAAATTCCTCAGACATACAAGTATTTTACATAATTTTAAAGATAAACTTGTTGTTAATCCCACCACAGTGTCCAATTTCAAAATGGCTTTACGACGAAAGCACAACATATCATTATGTTAGGTCAGCACCTATTCACAGAAAAACAGCCATTTTTCCAGACAAAGAGAGGAGTCACAAAAAGCAGAAATAGAGATAAAATTAATCACTAACCTTTGATGATCTTCATCAGATGACACTCATAGGACTGCAAGTTACACAATACATGTATGTTTTGTTCGATAAAGTTAATATTTATATCCAAAGGCTCCAATAATGTTCCAACCGGAGAATTCCTTTGTCTTCAGAAATTCTCTCACGTGAACACGCCTGGTCAGCTCATGGCACTCTGCCAGACCCATGACTCAAAGAGCCCTCATTCCCCCCTCCTTCACAGTAGACGCATCAAACAAGGTTCTAAACACTGTTAACATCTAGTGGAAGCCTTAGGAAGTGCAATATGACCAATATCCCACTGTATATTCGATAGGCGATGAGTTGAAAACCTACAAACCTCAGATTTCCCACTTCCTGGTTGGATTTCTTCTCAGGTTTTTCCCTGCCATATGAGTTCTGTTATACTCACAGACATCATTCAAACAGTTTTAGAAACTTCAGAGAGTTTTTCTATCCAAATCTACTAATAGTATGCATATACACTGCTCAGAAAAATAAAGGGAACACTTAAACAACACAATGTAACTCCAAGTCAATCACACTTCTGTGAAATCAAACTGTCCACTTAGGAAGCAACACTGATTGACAATAAATTTCACATGCTGTTGTGCAAATGGAATAGACAAAAGGTGGAAATTATAGGCAATTAGCAAGACACCCCCAATAAAGGAGTGGTTCTGCAGGTGGTGACCACAGACCACTTCTCAGTTCCTATGCTTCCTGGCTGATGTTTTGGTCACTTTTGAATGCTGGCGATGCTTTCACTCTAGTGGTAGCATGAGACGGAGTCTACAACCCACACAAGTGGCTCAGGTAGTGCAGCTCATCCAGGATGGCACATCAATGCGAACTGTGGCAAGAAGGTTTGCTGTGTCTGTCAGCGTAGTGTCCAGAGCATGGAGGCGCTACCAGGAGACAGGCCAGTACATCAGGAGACGTGGAGGAGGCCGTAGGAGGGCAACAACCCAGCAGCAGGACCGCTACCTCCGCCTTTGTGCAAGGAGGAGCACTGCCAGAGCCCTGCAAAATGACCTCCAGCAGGCCACAAATGTGCATGTGTCTGCTCAAATGGTCAGAAACAGACTCCATGAGGGTGGTATGAGGGCCCGACGTCCACAGGTGGGCCGTGCAGGACGTTTGGCATTTGCCAGAGAACACCAAGATTGGCAAATTCGCCACTGGCGCCCTGTGCTCTTCACAGATGAAAGCAGGTTCACACTGAGCACATGAGCACATGTGACAGACGTGACAGAGTCTGGAGACGCCGTGAGAACGTTCTGCTGCCTGCAACATCCTCCAGCATGACCGGTTTGGCGGTGGGTCAGTCATGGTGTGGGGTGGCATTTCTTTGTGGGGCCGCACAGCCCTCCATGTGCTCGCCAGAGGTAGCCTGACTGCCATTAGGTACCGAGATGAGATCCTCAGACCCCTTGTGAGACCATATGCTGACACATGCACATTTGTGGCCTGCTGGAGGTCATTTTGCAGGGCTCTGGCAGTGCTCCTCCTTGCACAAAGGCGGAGGTAGCGGTCCTGCTGCTGGGTTGTTGCCCTCCTACGGCCTCCTCCACGTCTCCTGATGTACTGGCCTGTCTCCTGGTAGCGCCTCCATGCTTTGGACATTACGCTGACAGACACAGCAAACCTTCTTGCCACAGCTCGCATTGATGTGCCATCCTGGATGAGCTGCACTACCTGAGCCACTTGTGTGGGTTGTAGACTCCGTCTCATGCTACCACTAGAGTGAAAGCATCGCCAGCATTCAAAAGTGACCAAAACATCAGCCAGGAAGCATAGGAACTGAGAAGTGGTCTGTGGTCACCACCTGCAGAACCACTCCTTTATTGGGGGTGTCTTGCTAATTGCCTATAATTTCCACCTTTTGTCTATTCCATTTGCACAACAGCATGTGAAATTTATTGTCAATCAGTGTTGCTTCCTAAGTGGACAGTTTGATTTCACAGAAGTGTGATTGACTTGGAGTTACATTGTGTTGTTTAAGTGTTCCCTTTATTTTTTTGAGCAGTGTATTAGCAACTGGGCCTGAGTACCAGGCAGTTTACTCTGGGCACCTTATTCATCCAAGCTACTCAATACTGCCCGCAGCCATAAGAAGTTAAAAGTCTTGCTCACATCGGCTACCGGTAGCATTATCACACAGTCATCCAGAACAGCTGGTGCTCTTGTGCATGCTTCAGTGTTGCTTGCCTCGAAGCAAGCATAAAAGGCATTTAGCTCATCTGGTAGGCTCGCGTCACTGGGCAGCTCGCGTCTGGGTTTCCCTTTGTAGTCCGTAATAGTTTTCAAGCCCTGTCACATACGACGAGCATCAGAGCTGGTGTAGTAGGATTCAATCTTAATGTTTCCTGTAATCCATGGCTTCTGGTTGGGATATGAACGTACGGTCACTGTGGTCATTGACTATGTGGAAAAATTCAAGTGCTATGTTGAAACTGGCTCTCATGAGGACCGCCACAGGAAAGGAAGAGCCAGAGTAACCTATGCTGCAGAGGATAAGTTCATTAGAGTTAACTGCCTCAGATTGTGAAGCATTTATTTGAGCTGCAGAGTTCAAGTAACAGACACATCAACATCAACTGTTCAGAGGAGACTGCGTGAATCAGCATTCATGGTCGAATTTCTGCAAAGAAACCACTACTAATGGACACCAATAAGAAGAAGAGACTTGATTGGGACAAGAAACATGAGCAATGGACATTAGACCGGTGGAAATCTGTCCTTTGGTCTGATGAGTCCCAACTGGAGATTTCTGGTTCCAACCGTCGTGTCTTTGTGAGACGCTGAGTAGGTGAACCGCATGTGTGGTTCCCATCATGAAGCATGGAGGAGGAGGAGTGATGGTGTGTGGGTGCTTTGCTGGTGACACAGTCTGTGATTTATTTAGAATTCAAGGCATACTTAACCAGCATTGGTACCACAGTATTCTGCAGCGATACGCCATCCCATCTGGTTTGCGCTTAGTGGGACTATTATTGGTTTTCCAACAGGAAAATGACCCAACACAGGAAAATGACCCAACACACCTCCAAGCTGTGTAATGGCTATTTGAAGGAGAGTGATGGAGTGCTGCATCAGATGACCTGGCCTCCACAATCACCCGACCTCAACCCAATTGAGATGGTTTGGGATGAGTTGGACCGCAGACTGAAGGAAAAGCAGCCAACAAGTGCTCAGCATATGTGTGAACTCCTTCAAGACTGTTGGAAAATCATTCCATGTGAAGCTGGTTGAGAGAATGCCAACAGTGTGCAAAGCTGTCATCAGGGCAAAGGGTGGCTACTTTGAAGAATCTCAAATAGAAAATACATTTTGATTTGTTTAACACTTTTTGGGTTACTAAATGATTCCATAGTTGATATTTCATTCTTTTGATGTCTTCACTATTATTCTACAATGTAGAAAATAGTAAAAATAAAGAAAAACCTTGAATGAGTAGATGTGTCCAAACTTTTTACTGGTACTATTTGTCTCATCTTAAAATACGACACTATGTAAGCTAAGAGTTTACTTCAAGCACATTATTTTGGTGTGTTTTATTGCCTTCTAAGCGTATTCATTCATATCACCTTGTAAATAGGATCCTTATTTAATGTACGTGGTTGAGGAATGCTATTGAAGGGGCAGATTGGGCCCTTATGAAGGACTTGGGTAATAAATCTCTTGCGGTGCTTGGCATGGTGTTGACTACATACTATACATGTACAGTACACATCTTTGATTGCAGACATGAAAGCACATTCCAGCTCAGTTAGGTTGTGATGTCCATAAATTGTAGTTGACAGGAGAGGCTAACGAGAGATATGGGTGGGGCTAACGCTGACGCTGTCCTCAGTGAAAGAGGTAGAGCGAGAGGTCAAGAGAGAGAGGGAGGCCTATTTGAACAGACTTCATCCGAGAAGGGAAGAGAGCGTAGATATTATAATTTCACATATACTTGTAAAGAAAAGAGTACAACGTGCTAACCACCCAGCTTTGGAGTAGTTAGGTCTATTTCCTTGCTTTTGAGAGGAGCTGGCTAGTAGATACCCATAGACTTCCAGCAATTGCGCTAAGCTAACAATATGCTACCTTCAACTTCCTTGAAACTGCACATGGACATAAAAATGGTATCCATGAGTTTGTCTGACTCTAGGTAAGTAGGAAATTACTAAAATACCAATCTATCCCTTTAATATCAGGTTAAACTAACAGATAAAGAGACTATTGGGTAGAGCGAGAGGGCTAGAGAGCTAGAGAGCGAGAGGGCTAGAGATCGAGAGGGCTAGAGAGCAAGCGAGCGAGGGAACTGGCCAGGTTCATGTTTCATGTGGCCAGATCCTAAACCTGCCCTTGACCTGTCTGTCAGACGCAGGAACGGAAGAAGGGAGAGAGACTGAGGTGGATGGACGGCAAGCTGATGATTGACACACTGACATTGCCTCCCCTCCCTTCAATAGTGTCCACATAGCGTTAGCTAAGGCTAGTATGCTGTACCTGCTCCAAAACTATTTATTTCCATGACTGATAAAAACGAATTTCTCATGCTCTCTCATCTCTCTGCAGCAGACAAACACTCAGTGACCAGTTTATTAGATACACCAACACGTTAATGAAAATGGTGGCCGTAGCTTGTTCTATAAAGCAGGTAGACAGGCATCTAGTTACTGTTCGATTGAACGTTAGAATGGGCAAAATTAGTCCCCTGTGGACTGACAATACACTGCTGTTTAGTGAATCCCCTGTAGACTGACAAAACACTGCTGTTTAGTGAATCCCCTGTGGACTGACAATACACTGCTGTTTAGTGAATCCCCTGTGGACTGACAATACACTGCTGTTTAGTGAATCCCCTGTGGACTGACAATACACTGCTGTTTAGTGAATCCCCTGTGGACTGACAATACACTGCTGTTTAGTGAATCCCCTGTGGACTGACAATACACTGCTGTTTAGTGAATCCCCTGTGGACTGACAATACACTGCTGTTTAGTGAATCCCCTGTGGACTGTCAGAGGTCCAGATGTAGAACACAAACAGAGGTATTGAGCGGTCGGCCAGAGGGGAGGAGAGGGCGATTGTGCTGCTGTAGGATCTTTGATGTTTTATGGTACTGGACTTCAGTCACAAGGCTTTCACACACATCTGTAGGCTACCAATCTTTTTCTGCCGCGCTCAATGACTACCACATGCTCCTAATGGCCCTGTAGAAGTTTGTGCACAAACACCCACACACACCGATCATAGTAATAGAATGCAAAACAGTTATACTCAGGACGTCCATTAGAAACCTCTAACAAATACACTTTGACAGCAAGCTACAGTTAGACTTTCATTTACTGCTCTTGTCAATATGACTCTCAAAAGATTCTCATCACATTGTAGTATAAAAAGCCATGTATTTTCAAGCCTTAACCCCCACATTCAGTGACAGTAAGGGGCATTCACATTACACTGACCTCATCCCCCTGAAACACACACACCTCCCCTGTCCTTTTCAGGTCTTGTAAGGGTGAAATCTCCTCTCAATAAGATTCCTGTCCACTCCAGGCAGCGTTTCCATGTCTGTCCAAACATACAGAGACAGAGGAAAGAGAGAAGCAGAGAGCGGTCAGTCAGACAGAGAACCCATCTGTGTTCTCCTCCATTCTCAGAGCATGGACATGAGCAAACACCATCGCTTTCACACCACCGGCTTTCAGCGCCCTGCCTGGCAACCATTCTGACTCCTGACATAGTAACTGGACTGGAGCCTGCCGCTCAGTTCACACTGAACGGCAGGCTCTACTGTTACGAAGAAGCTTGAACTTGACATCTAGCCAATTAGCTAGCAAGTTAGCAAACCAAATGCATAGTTGGAGCCTCTTAGAGTTCTAATAGTTATGCTTAACTAATAGTTAACTATAGTTATAAGCAGTGGTGTATCAAGCACTCCGCGAGGCGGGTGGGCCCCCAACTGAATTATATATTTTTAAACGGTATTGAAAATCATACCATCTTTTTCAAAATACACCGTATAACGGGGTAACCCACACACACACGCCTAAACAACATCACATGGGTCATTGAGAAGAAGGGAGATGAACATTTGGGTAGTCACCAACTGATAAGATGGCGTCCAAAATGCCACGCTATTCCCTACATAGTGCACTGTTGTTGACAGGGGTCTCTCGTTAAAAGTAGAGCACTATGTTGGAAATAGCGTGCCATTTAGAACTGACCAAGACTTCCTGGGTGTTTGGACGGCGGCTCCAAACTCTTCTGAGAAACTACCAGATAATGACAGGAAGAGGTTGAATGTCTGAAAGGAGGGAATAGAAGGACAGATCTATGGGACACAGTGGTTGAGAAAACACTGGGTTTATAAGGGCAAGCTGCTGAACTGTGGGGCATAGCACTGTTGGGATGTAGGCTGTGTCCCAAATGGCACTCGATACGCTACGTAGTGCACTACTGAGACCAGGCAAATAGGGTTCTGGTCAAAGTAGTGTGCTATATAGGGAATAGGGTGCCATTTGAGATGCAGACTTAGTGTTTGCATATGGTAATGATTGGCTTCACATCAGTCTGGCCCGTTAAAGAGGTCAATAGTCTAATGTGAGGAGTAAAAATAACATCTTTAACATCCTGGAAGATCAACATACGTACAAACAAATACGTGTGGTCGTCTAAAAGCAATGTGGTTTTATCTTTTATATTCTTTACCCCTAGCTTTCAAGTTTAGTTCAGAAACACTTAAAGGACTGCTGGTGTGTGAACCACCCTGCCAAGTTATTGTTATGCTGTGATCTCTTTTCATCTCCCTCATCGTTACATTTGAATGCTGATTTTCGCTTCGGTCAACAAAGAGGAGAAGAACAGGTGCACCGTTTAGTAAGGCAAAGCTAATTACGGCTAAAATGGCAGAATTTATTTATGTTTGTCCGATGCGGCCGCTGCCTCCTGCTCAGTTCAAAGCGTCATCCATCTTCCAGTTACATCTCCCACTAACACAGGCCCGGGCGATGGGAAAGTTCACCCTTCAATTGGAGAGCTTGCTTGGACAGACTGGACAAATATTTCCTTTGTGTGGTCGTCTCCTCGCCTCTGTTCTGCCCTGACAGCCACAGAAGAGGGGTTGGGGTGAGAGTGTGTGTGTGTAGTGTGTGTGTGTGTGTAGTGTTGGTCCCCCCTGTAGTGACCCAGGACCGCCCATATAGCTGCTTCCATGTTAAATGTTTGATCTCTGTCACTTGGCTTAGCGTGTGTGTGTCCCACACTTGGCTTAGCGTGTGTGTGTGTGTGTGTCCCACACTTGGCGTAGGTATCAATTAGACCCGGGTTATAGAGGAAGAGTGTTCACACAGTGTGCAATCAAAACAGCACAGTTCCCATTTGAAATGAAACGCTTTCGATGTTTACTGTACAGATTACAGCTGAGGGTTGAGGAGGGGTTGGAGTCAGTCAAATGGTTGTCAGATGGTTTCTCTCTGGATGCGTCCCAAATTGCACCCTAACCCCCATATAGTGGCTGTAGAGCCAGAAGGCTCCACAGTCAAAAGAGATGTACTATACAGAGGATGTAGGTTGCCATTTGGGACACAGCCTCTGCATTTCAAACACAGATGGGATGTTACGCTGGGATAGTTATGAGGTATGTAAATATGTATTGTTGAGGCTCACTGAGGTTATACTTTGAGCGGATCAATTTACAGTAATACTTACAGTATCATCCTACTGTATGATTTATATAAAGACAAATGTCACCCTCAGTTGTCATATCATTTACTATAACAAGATCAATTCTTTCTAAATGAAACATTTTATCAAGACTCAACTCTTGAAGAGGGAAACTGAACTGCAGACACATATAGGGCTCGTTTCCTGGATACAGATGAATCCTGAACTAAAAATAAGTAAGGGATAATCAACGAGTGGCTATGTATTCTATGGAAAACAACGAACAATGTGGAAGGTGTGTTCCACTACTTTAACCTCTGCCTAAGCGGAGTGGACCTGACCTTCCACGGCGTTGCATTCTAACGCATAGAGCCCCGAGTTGAATATCCCTTTTATACCATGGCTATAATTGAACACATTTGCCACTACAAATGTGTTAATTTGCCGGTAGAAATGTGTTCAATATCCACTGAAGTAGCTAGCAAGTTTACTAGATAGCTACAGTAGTTGCTATGGTAACCAAACCGACTTGCTAGTTTAGCTAACCAAACCATCAGTCTTAGCTTGCTATTATGAACATCGAATTCAACAATACCGATACTGTTTTCAAATGAGACTTTTGCTTTCAAAAGCAGCTCAAACACAACATGTAAAAATGAACGAGAGCCATTGAATTCTTCCCTCTTATAGGGAAAAAATGCACACTGACGGACAAGGGGGTGGTTGTACTGTATATGGCCAAAATGCCACAGCCAAGGGCTGTTCTTAGGCACGACGCATCGCAGAGTGCCTGGACACAGCTCTTAGCCGTGTTATATTGGCCATATGTAACTGGTTACCAACAAAATGAGAACAGTAAAAATAAATGTTTTGTCATACCCGTGGTATACAGTCTGATATACCACGGCATTCAGCCAATCAGCATTCAGGCCTCGAACCGTCCAGTTTATAATCATCAATAAAGATTCTCTATTAAAAAAGCTTTTTAGTCCAGAACTAGGCTTAATCTATGTCTGGGAAACAAGCCCGTAGTGTTAGAGTTTAGAGGAGAGACAACTCAGACTGTCACATAAAAACTTTATCAACGGGAGAAAAGTTAGGAGATCTCAGATATCAAGTCTGAATACTGCACATTGCCTGATGACAGTCCGTTTCCGTTTTCTTGCCAACTCCTCTAAAATGTTTAGCTTGACAACGACAGCAATGGAGTTTGTAAGAGCACAAACACATCTGGGATCAGGTTACCTACCGCCCATAATGCTGACAGTGTAACTGTCTAGTGCGGTCTGTGTAACTCTGTAACTGTGTCTGTGAAGCTGTGGAACAACACACCAACTGCAATGACAAATAGCCTAGCACTGGTGAGACCACATGGTCCTGTAAATCAGCGATGGACTACTCTCTGGGTGAACTCTTGACTCGAGGTCAGAGGTCAGCTCATATCATTACCCTGAGAAGCTGTTCACACTGATCACTTCATAGACAGACGGGCAACCTGTTGGATAGACAGGGAGAGTGGAGCTAGAATAAAGACGTTCCGGCTGAGAATGATCTCCCCCTTTTGCAGTATTTGGAGCTTCAATATATTTTTAATGTTGTGGGTTTGCTCATAGTGCGTGTCTTTGGGAGAGGAAAATGTACACTGAACAAAAATATAAAACGCAACATGCAATTTCAAAGATTTTTAAAAGAGTTACAGTTAAGGAAGTCAGTCAATTGAAAATAAATCCATTAGGCCCTAATCTATCGATTTTACATGACTGGAAATGCAGATATGCATCTGTTGGTCACAGATACCTTAAAAAAAAAGTAGGGGTCTCCCGAGTGGCGCAGCAGTCTAAGGCACTGCATCGCAGTGCTAGAGGCATCACTACAGACCTGGGTTCGATCCCGGGTCTGTAGTGTATCACAACCGACCGTGATCGGGAGTCCCATAGGGCGCCGCACAATTGTCCCAGCGTCGTCCAGGTTAGGAGAGGGTTTGGCCGGGGGGGGCTTTACTTGGCTCATTGGCTCTAGCAACTCCTTGTGGTGGGCTGGGTGCCTGCAGGCTGACCTCGGTCGTCAGTTGAACGGTATTTCCGCCGACACATTGGTGTGGCTGGCTTCTGGGTTAAGCAGACTCGGTTTGGCGAGTCATGTTTGGGAGGACGCGTGACTTGACCTTCGCCTCCCACGCCAGTTGGAGAGTTGCAGCGATGAGACAAGATCGAAATTGGGAAGAAAAAGGTGGTAAATAAATAAATAAATAAGTAGGGGCGTGGATCAGAAAACCATCAGAAAACCTGGTGTGATCACCATTTGCCTCATGCAGCGCGTCATCTCCTTCCCATAGAGTTGATCAGGCTGTTGATTGTGGCCTGTGGAATGTTGTCCCACTCCTCTTCAATGGCTGTGAGAAGTTGCTGGATATTGGTGGGAACTGGAACACGCTGTCATACACGTCGATCCAGAGCATGCTCAATGGGTGACATATCTGGTGAGTATGCAGGCCATGGAAGAACTGGGACATTTTCCACTTTCAGGAATCGTGTACAGATAGTATATTTTTAGGATCCCCATTAGCTGTTGCAAAAGCCACAGCTTCTCTTCCTGGGGTCCACACAGAACATTAAAGATGACAGAACATTAATAGGCAAGAACAGCTCAAGGACAGAACTACATAGAGCCTTGCAACATTGTGCCGTGCGTTATCATGCTGAAACATGAGGTGATGGCGGCGGATGAATGGCACGACAATGGGCCTCAGGATCTCGTCACGGTATCTCTGTGCATTCAAATTGCAATTGTGTTTGTTGTCCTTGGCTGGGGCACTCTCCAGCCCACCAGTGGCCATCGAATGTGAGCATTTGCTCACTGAAGTCGGTTACGATGCCGAACTGCAGTCAGGTCAAGACCCTGCTGTGGACAACAGAAGCACGCAGATGAGCTTCCCTGAGATGGTTTCAGACAGTTTGTGCAGGTATTATTTGGTTGTGCAAACCCACAGTTTCATCAGTTGTCCATTGTGGCTGGTCTCAGATGATCCCGCAGGTGACGAAGCCGGATGTGGAGGTCCTGGGCTGGCATGGTTACACGTGATCTGCGCTTGTGAGGCCGGTTGGACGTACTGCCAAATTCTCTAGAACAGCTTATGGTAGAGAAATGAACATTCAATTCTCTGGCAACAGCTCTGTGGCATTGTGTTGTGTGAAAAAACTGCACATTTTAGAGTGGCCTTTTATTGTCCCCAGCAAAAGGTGCCCCTGTGTAATGATCATGAAACATGGGACCAATACTTTACATGTTGTGTTTATGTATTTGTTCAGCATATTTACGTGGTAGTTACTGTACATCGGCAGAAAGTGTTATCTCAAGAATTAGTCTTTTTATGAAGATTGTCCATTTAGCATGCTTTTTAGTCCAGAAGCAGGCTAAATCTGCTAAACGATCCTGTAATGTCCTAAAACGTATGCATTTACATAGGCAGATAGAATAATTGTAATTGTGTTACATTACATTGATACAAATCCTTAGATGAGTCCATAGGGTGGAGGTGGAGTTTAGTGGTCATTAACACTAGGCTAAACGATATGGATGAACTGTTATTTAGACAGGATGTCCATTGTCATCATAAGGGTGCTATAGTAGACTAAACGCAGTTGACCATCATCCGTCATGTCCAGTGGAATATTAGGACCACATGTCATCAGCCGTATCTCCGTTACTCCAGGATATCCGTCTCAAATGGCATCCATTTCCCTACAGATGTAGAATCTGAATTTGATCACCCTGTTGAAGGAGAACTTTCCTGCACTACAGATTTAAAAAGGCTTCTGAAGTTTGTAATTTCCACTTAGAAATTTCAGACTTGATTTTCCCTTTCGAAAAATGTATCAATCCCTACAAAATGTTCCATTAATTATAATCCCCCAAATAATTCACATTTGCTGTTGCTGCTTTAGCAAACTGGCTCAAATTAAGATACTAAAGGGAACACGGTGCAATTTGGGACGCAAGCCATGATCTTGGTTTAGTAATGAATACATGTATATCACATACTCTCTGGCCAATTGTTATCAAGTCACTTGATACACGGTAAAACGAGAACAGTCCCTGAATGATTGTTTAAATGTGACAAATTGATTGGGTTTAGAAGTAGGATCGTGGGGAGGAAACTGTAATGCATTGTCTTTCTGTCATGCCGTTGAATACATAGGACCATGCCATGGGTTTAGAGTTTAGAGTAAAGACTTGCACGCCCTGAAATCATTACAATGATTTATTAACAATTACAAAAACTGTAAACGCTTCCACTCGTGGCTTCATTAGAAAAACATTGTTTAGCTTGGATTATAGTAATAGTTTAACAGTGACATGAGAAACGGTGGAGAGGGATGGAGCGTCTCTGACTAATGTGTGTTTCCTCCGTAGGGATTAGACCCTGTTCAGTCTCTCCCAGTCAGAGGAAACATAAACAGCCATAACACTAGGATTAAGGCTTATATAATGAAACTCTAACTTTATAACGCTGGATGTTATGCAGCCCCTTGACATGCCTCAGTTAAAAACCCTTGGCACTGCTCGATGCCCATCTGAACTGTAAAACAAAAGTTGTTTCAATTTGTTGCCGGCTGTCACGCATCTTAGTAGTAGCAAAATGCTTTTCTGCCTAGTCGTAAGAGCAAACATCACTCCACATTGCAATCAAGACTTCCCAAAAAGGAATAACAAAAGTATCTACAAATTGATTGTTTAACTCAGTGAAGTTACTTATAGACTGTGGACATGAAGCGCATTGGATTTGTGTCAATAATTCTAAAAAGTTAGCATTTGAAACTGTGGCCAGGTAAACAAAACAAAAGCATGGATTGCGATCATACTTGTCCGTAGACTGCTTACAGGGTAGGAAAATCAATATGTCATTTAGCAATTTGGGTGAATAAGTCATTCCTAATAACCTTATTCCCAACACAGAGCAGTACACACTCAAAATTGAGTTAATTTCATGTCAGTCATCATTGAGATATGACCATATGAGTGCTGTAATGTCCCTAAAAGGAATTTCCCCCCCCCACAAACAGCAGGAGAGTAATGACCATAGAGACCAATGTTATGGCTGCCCAACAGGCATGTCATCAAAACCATGACAAGGATTCTGGGAGGGGAAACAGGCCCTTTAACAATGTCAGCTGACTCTACATGACCTCTAGTGGAAGATTGGCACAGTTCAACGGACAGCCACTCTCTTCACTCGCTCTCCTCCCTCTCTCTCGCTCATTCACTCCCTCCACTCACTCTCTCTTACAGGCCCAGAGAGAAGAGAATGCGTCGGCAGGCAACTTTCCACACCTCTTCCTTTCAATCTACTCCCTTAACTTTTCCCACCCTCTCCCTCCTCCCGCATCTCTGCCTCTCTGGCAGAGGGCATGCACCTCTCAGTTTTATGGAAATGGATTAGAGAAAATAATATCACCCCCAAAGCCATCAATGTTTTGACTGGGCTTAAAAACCTCTTAAACTGCAGTGGTGCTGTGTCCAATAAGTCCACTTCAACTGTGAGCTAAGCTCGCCTCGCCTCGCCTCGCCTGCCACTGACATCAACCAACGCTAAAGAAACGCACTCCGTTATCGACGAGTGAGCAGAACTTCCCCAGGAAACCAGGATGAGCCAATAGCAATCAGCCGAATCCATGGCTGAGCCAATAGGGATGAAACTAAACCAGGGATCAGCCAATAGAGTTGAGCCAATATTTATCCCTCAGCGTCCCGCTCTTTAACGCCGACCAGAATGTGGTTGCTTCCCAGTTGGCACCCTATTCTCTATATAGACCCGAGTCAAAAGTAGTGCACTATATAGGATATTGGGTGTCATTGGTGACTCAACCAGCCTGTAACATTAATAGCATAGAGCAGTCTGAACGAGGGATTTTACAAGCAGCTTCTGTCCCGTTGAGATGGTGGTGATGCGATGCGATGATGGAACGGGATGAGTCAGAAAGAAGCGGAAACTAACCGGTAATAGGAACCATTTGGTTCTGTGTCGATTCAGAGCCAATGCACAGTAGTCATCTACATCAATCTTCAACAAATCTCTCAGCAGTAAAACGGTTTATGGTTCGTGATTTTGGTGCCAGTGCTGAATAAAGTGATAATTGCCTACTTTAAGGTTTTGCTTCGATCTACATCCCAAATAGAACCTTATTCCCTACTTAATGCACTTATTTTGACCAGGAACCATAGGGCCTATGTATGGAATATGGTGCCATTTGGGATGTAGTCTGGATGCTTAAGAGATCCTCACAGGATGGATTGAGTTGATTGAGTTATTGAATTACGGTAACTGGAGTTATTGAGGTAGGGTAACTGCACCAAACATACTAATACTAGTAGGACTTGAAGGAAACATCAACCAAACCCATTCTCAAAGGCCCCTTGAGAATTTCTACAACCGTTAACAATCCTTCCTCTAAAGGACCCTTCTATGGATTAAATGTCTTAAAAAATCCCCCAAATCATTATCTTTTTGTGTTCTGCTGTCGTGAGGAATCACCCCAGTTGGTCTCCAATGGATGAGATGCACCAACTAAGGTTGCCACCCTAATGGCCCCCTATTCCCTATATGGTGCACCACTTCTGACAAGAGCCATATGTGCCCTGGTAAAAAGTAGTGTACTACATAGGGAATAGGGTGCCATTTGAGATGCTAATACTAACACAGAGAAGAGCTGAAGAAATTTCAAGACAGTTACGTGGGATTGAGTTGGCAGGACACCCAAAACCTCTTTACTGTCTGGTTCCGTGAGGACGGTACGATACTTCACCTCGCTAACAGGTAGTAAAATGTGTCAGCTGAATGAATGATCATAGTAAGACCTTAGTGATAACAAGCTCTTGCTCCCTCCCACAGACAAACAAGGCAACAAGAACCTGCGTCGGATGCCAAAGAAGCGTCTCAGGTCCGTACAATAAATCTACTCAAATGGCACCCTTCCCCCTACACAGTGCACTACTATTGACCAGGGCCCATGGGAACAGGGTGCCATTCGTGGCACAGTTCCAGTTCAAGTTCTCTCTTGTAGCACAGCATTGCTGATAGTGAGATCACGGAAGATTGTTTGCGTGCAGTGGAATTGACCACCTACACGCAGACAGCACCGATACATTTGTGTATTACACAATGCACTTTTACACGGTTCTAAGTTGCTCTCTCCCCATCTTACTAGCATTTGTTTTCCAAACAAACAACAACATGGTTACAGCCTGGCTTCCTTTCAGATAGGGTTGTCACAATTGTATTTCTTTATTTTTGATTGCATCTTTATTTACCAGGTAGGCCAGTTGAGAACAACTTGTCATTTACAACTGCAACCTGGCCAAGATAAAGCAAAGCAGTGCGACAAAAAACAACAACACAGAGTTGCACATAAACAAACGTACAGTCAATAACACAATAGAAATATCTATGTACAGTGTGTCCAAATGTAGAAGAGTAGGGAGGTAAGGCAATAAATAGGCCATAGAGGCGAAATAATTACAATTTAGCATTAACACTGGAGTGATAGATGTGCAGATGATGATGTGCAAGTAGAGATACTGGGGTGAAAAAGAGAAGAGGATAAGTAACAATATGGGGATGAGGTAGTCGGGTGTGCTGTTTACAGCTTGGCTGTGTACAGGTACAGTGCTCGGTAAGCTGCTCTGACGCTTAAAGTTAGAGAGGGAGATATAAGACTCCAGCTTCAGTGATTTTTGCAATTCGTTCCAGTCATTGGCAGCAGAGAACTGGAAGGAAATGCGGCCAAAAGAAGTGTTGGCTTTGGGGATGACTAGAGAAATATACCTGCTGGAGCACGTGCTACGGGTGGATGTTGCTATGGTGAGCTGAGATTAGGTGGGGCTTTACCTAGCAAAGACTTATAAATGACGTGGAGCCAGTGGGTCTGGCCACGAATATGTAGTGAGGGCCAGCTAACGAGAGCATACAGGTCGCAGTGGTGGGTAGTATATGGGGCTTTGGTGACAAAAACTGATGGTACTGTGATAGCAAATTGGATGTAGTCTGAGTAGAGTGTTGGAGGCTATTTACCCCTAGCTTTCAAGTTTAGTTCAGAAACACTTAAGGACTGCTGGTGTGTGAACCAGCAACTACAAACACCTGGGCATTTGTAGTTGTCCACATATTCTAAGTCAGAACCGTCCAGAGTAGTGATGCTAGTCGGGCGGAAGGGTGCGGGCAGCAATCGGTTGAAGAGCATGTACTTATTTTTACTAGCATTTAAAAGCAGTTGGAGGCCACGGAAGGAAAGTTGTATGGCGTTGAAGCTCGTTTGGAGGTTTGTTAGCACAGTGTCCAAAGAAGGGCCAGATCTACAGTTGAAGTCGGAAGATTACATACACTTAGGTTGGAGTCATTAAAATTTGTTTTTCAACTACTCCAGAAATGTATTGTAAACAAACTATCATTTTGGCAAGTCGGTTAGGACATCTACTTTGTGCATGACACAAGTCATTTTTCCAACAATTGTTTACAGACAGATTATTTCACTTATAATTTACTATCACAATTCCAGTGGGTCAGAAGTTTACATACACTAAGTTGACTGTGCCTTTAAACAGCTTGGAATGTTCCAGAAAACGATGTCATGGCTTTAGAAGCTTCTGATAGGCTAATTTACATAATTTGAGTCAATTGGAGGTGTACCTGTGGATGTATTTCAAGACCTACCTTCAAACTCAGTGCTTCTTTGCTTGACATCATGGGAAAATCAAAAGAAATCAGCTAAGACCTCAGAAAAACAATCGTAGACTGTCACGAGAATGTTCAATCCCAATGATGATAACAATCACTATAGCTTTGACCAATTCCCCCTAGGTTGTAAAGCTAGGGTTAATAAGAATTAGGCAAAGTCACAGATTTCTGCAAAAGGTTGGTTCTTTATTCAGAGAGCTCTAAAGTCAACCAAAATTTGAACAGTCTTTATAACCCCCTCTACGCACATACACACAGACACACAGACACACAGACACACAGACAGACAGACAGACAGACAGACAGACAGACAGACAGACAGACAGACAGACAGACAGACAGACAGACAGACAGACAGACAGACAGACAGACAGACAGACAGACAGACAGACAGACAGACAGACAGACAGACAGACAGACAGACAGGACAGACAGGTTTATCACTTTTCTACCAGCCTTGGCAGTTCCTCCCCAGATAAGAGGGACCTTGGAAGGAGCCTCTTTCCTGTTGTCCTTTGTTCTCTCAACTCTTACACCACTACACAGCAACACAATGGTGTAGTGTGTATTACACATATTATGGAATTATGACTACTAACACATTTCATACAATTATATGATTTCAGGGTGGAATCCTTTAGTCATTACTTTAAACATATAAATTCCCTTATCAATCCACCCTTTGACTAAATATTACACACTGATACGTCAACCTTCATTTGGAATTATAAATGTCACACAAAAGCAAAGAAAACCAATACATGTATTTACATCAAATACTCATCAATGACTGTTCTAGGCCTATATCCAATTATAACTCCTCTTTTTAGGATTTTCAATATAATCTTCAGTAAATAAACAGTCTGTCTAAACATTGAAGATAGTCTCATCCAACATGTGCTCCTCGTGGTTGTAAGAATCGGAGCCATCTACTAGGCCTGGGGGCATGTAGTTGTCATCCCAACGGTCGGAGCTCGGAATCGATTGGTCAGAGAACCCCTTTACTGCATCCCCGGTTTCATTCATGAATCTCTGTTGATTATAATAGATGTAATTAATCCAATCCACATTTTTATTTATTGTCAACCACCTAAAGAACATAGTGGTAAAGCCTTCACCTATTTGATTCATAGCTTTGTATTCATCTGGAACTTCCCTGGGGATGCCAATAGCATCCATCTAGACAAGGCTACTCCCATCCTGGTCAAAACTCCTCCTGAGCCTACTTTAGCCTCCTATAACTGGCCTCTGATGACTAACTCGAACTAGTTGGACCAATAACACCGGGGCGCAAGTTCCTAACCACTCTTTTGGTAGTATCTGTCGTATGCGTCCTTTGCTGGTACAAGCCCACCTTACATCAGTTATAGGTGCTGTGAGGTTAAGAATTTTCTCCTGTACTTCCAAATCTAAGTCAGTCACATTAACTATTGCCTTACAGCCATTAAAATCACCTAAGTTCTTGGTGCCATTATTGTATCTATAACACTGGTACTCATCAGGAGTTCAAGTGAAGCGAGGTTGGTAGGCCGAGTACTTCAATCTGGCCATCCCAATCCCTGTAAAGTTATTTGCTTTCCTAGGGAATTGTTTAATGTTTACCTTAAATCCTACATCTTGACCTTCTTTGACTCCTATTCTGTAAGTCACTCGTCCTTGATGGTCAGTTTTTTATTTAGTTTGTCTTTTACTTCTTATCAATGACAGAACCTGGTATGGGCCTTCCCAACGGGGCTGCTTCCAGTCTTTTCTCCTTAGGGACTGGATCCACACTCAGTCTCCTGGTTGGATTGAGTGAATCACCTTCCTCTGTAATTCACCTGTTGGACACAACATCTTGGACATACGGGTTTGGTTAACAAACAGTCTTCTCATGTGTTCTGCTAGTATATCTTCAACTTCTATGTCTACCTGTTCTGGTCTCCCTAACTCTGGCATTCTATATGGTCTACCTGATTAGTTAAAATGTAATCCATTATTAAAAGAGATAGATCCTAGTAAACCAACTCTAGGGATAATATCTGGACCTAATACTTTAGCTACCCTAATCGTGTCCCCCAAGTAAGTTGGGAATGCTTCTACCCATTTAATATACTTATCTATTATAAAAATAAAAATAAATGAAGTAGTTCGTTATCCCATAGACCACAAATTGTTTCCTAACTTGCTTTACCACCTGCTCTACCATCCATCCTCCCTGTTGACACATGGCTCTGCCAATGTATCAATATTGCTGCATATCTAAACAATGACTTAGGTAGTATGGGTAACTTATCATGATGCCAAATACCATCTTTATAAATTACAAATAGCTAACTTTTCTGGCAAAAGTACTGCATCTAATAGGTTCAAAATCAACTGAGCATGTGTAATAGGTTCCCCAGAAGTGGCTACCATACCTCTGTTTCTCCATTGGGCTGCAAATATATGTACTGTATTAAATGCATATAAATGGTAACTCGCTTCTCTTTCCCCAACTGACATGCACGGGTGAGTGCTACTATCTCCGCTTGCTGTGCTGAATCGTTCCTTGGTAAGGACTCTGCTTCTAAAAACTATTTTTCTGTAACTACAGCATATCCTGTGGCATTTGTGCCATCAGGGTTCTTCCTAGATGAACCATCTACAAACATAGTCAGTTCCCCATCGGATAAGGCTAGGTCTGTCAAATCGGGTCTTGGTAAGACAACTTTCTCAGTTTCCGTTACACAATCATGTCGGCTGCCATCTGTTGCAATTGGAACTAATGTGGAGGGGTTTAGAGTAGTATGTCGCTCTATTGTCAAATTAAGCATATTTAACAGGATTATCCTACAAGACAGATGTCTAGCTGGTGACATGTAGGCCATTTTATGTTCTAATAACAAAACGGATACTGCATGTGTCAGGTTTTGGCCAGGACTGTTCTGTTTTTTTGTCACTAGATGTCCCCATTGCACCTTTTTGTACCTTTTGTTTTTCCTTTTCTCTAATTATTGTTTGCACCTGTATGTCGTTCCCTTGTTAGTATTTAATCCCTGTGTGTTCCTCAGTTCCTTGCTCAGTGTTTGTATGTTAGCACCCAGCCCCAGCCCAAGCCTTGTTGTGAACATATATTTTTCTCTTGTTGGATTTTCCAGAGGTTCTCTGGTTTTGTTCTTTTGTATTTTGTATTAGTCTTTTGAGGTTTGTTTTTCCCTTGCTGTTTTTACCACTTTGTGGATTTTCTTTGTATTTTGGAAGATATCTATTTTTTATTAAACCACCATCTCTAGTACTGCTGTGTCTGCCTCATCTTCTGGGTTCTGCCGATTTAGTGACTGTTTCTCGCACCGGGTCCTGACAGAAACACTGAGCCATTAAAATGAACCCAGAGGCAGCCAGTACCCAGGACTTTTTTCCCATGCTGTCCCACCACGAGGGGACTGTCCAACGTCACGAAGCTGCTCTGGTTCAGCAAGAGGCCTTAATGGCTGGACATTCTCAACTTCTGTCGGAGATGATGACTTCCATAAAGCAGATTTCTGATCAACTTTCTCCTGCAACCGCTTCTGCTCCAGTTCATCAGATTCAAGTGCCCGTGGCAGTTAACCCCCTGGCTGAACCTCGTCTGCCGCCTCCCCAACGGTTCTCAGGTGATCCGAGTGGTTGTAAGGGGTTTTTCACCCAATGTTCTCTCTCCTTCGAGCTGCAACCCTCGTCATTTCCCACCGACCGGTCCAAGATAGCATATATCATCACCCTGCTGTCGGAAAAAGCCCTAGCCTGGGCTACTGCTGTGTGGGATGCCCAAAGTCCCTGCTGTGCCAGCTACTCTACCTTTGCTGAAGAATTCAAGCGAGTGTTTCAAGGTCCTACCAGCGGTCCTGACTCAGCCAAACAGCTCCTGACTCTCCGCCAAGGTCGGCGCAGCGTGACGGACTATGCCATCCAGTTCCGCACGGTGGCAGCAGCGAGTGGCTGGAATGACGAGGCGCTCACAGTGTGCTTTTTGAAGGGTCTTTCCGACACCATCCAAGATGAACTGGTCACTCGGGAACCACCGGACAACCTCGAGTCCCTGATCAAGTTGGCTTCACGCATAGACCAGCGTCTGAGAGAGCGAGAGCTCAACCGTAGATCTCTCACCCTAGCTCCTATCGGTCCCAGCTCCGAGTCTCCACCTTTATCCCCGCTGACTCCACCGGAACCCATGCAGGTTGGACGCATCTCCCAGGCTGAGAGAGACCGCCGGATGAGGGAGCGATGCTGTCTATATTGCGGCAAACCGGGCCATTTCCTCTCCACGTGTCCCGGGCTCCAGGGAAAACGCACTCTCCCGTGCAGGCCTGGGAGGACGGTAACGGGAAACATAACCTCCTCTCATCCATCCAACTCCCGCCTGCTCATTCCAGTTACCCTTTCCTGGGACAACCACGAGCTTCCCCTTCAAGCCTTGGTAGACTCTGGAGCCGCAGGTAACTTCATGGATGGTGTCTGGGCGAAGGAGAATGGCGTTCCCTCTGAACCTCTAAGTGACCCCATAAGGGTTACTACGTTGGATGGAAGCCCTTTGGGATCTGGACTTGTCACTCGTGTCACTACCCCCTTGCGTCTTTCAGTTTCCCAACACCAGGAAGTGATGAACTTTCATCTGACCTCGTGTTCCGAGTTCCCTCTCGTCCTTGGATACCCCTGGCTTCACAGCCATAACCCTCACATCGACTGGTCTGTGGGCACTATCAAGCAGTGGGGTCCTACGTGCCAAGCCACTTGTATCTTCCCAAGTTCCCCGAGTTCCCCTCCCGAGTCTCTAGAATCCATCGACCTGTCCCGAGTTCCCGAGTGTTACCATGACCTCAAACCGGTATTTAGCAAACAGAGGGCCACCAAACTACCACCCCATAGACCTTACGATTGCCCCATCGACCTGTTTCCGGGCACCTGCCCCCCCAGGGGTCGGATCTTTTCCCTATCTCCTCCCGAACGAGCTGCTATGGATACCTACATCAAGGACACTCTGGCAGCAGGCCTCATGCGTCCATCCACCTCGCCGGCGGGAGCAAGGTTTTTCTTTGTGGCCAAAAAAGACGGGGGATTACGTCCTTGCATCGACTACCGGGGACTTAATGCCATAACCGTCCGTAACCGCTACCCGCTACCCCTTATGGCCACAGCCTTTGAGCTGCTCCAGGAAGCAGTGGTCTTCACTAAGCTTGACCTGCGGAACGCATACCATCTTGTGCGGATCAAACCCGGTGACGAGTGGAAGACCGCTTTCAACACGCCTACTGGTCACTACGAATACTTGGTGATGCCCTTCGGCCTGACCAACGCCCCGGCTGTGTTCCAAGCGCTCATAAACGATGTGCTTAGGGATATGCTTAACATTTTCGTGTTTGTTTACTTGGATGACATCCTCATCTTTTCAAGCTCCCTTCAAGAACACACTAAGCATGTCAGACAAGTGCTCAAACGCCTCCTAGACAGCCATTTGTACGTTAAGCCGGAAAAGTGTGAATTCCATTCCTCTCGAGTACAGTTCCTAAAATTTGTAGTGGAACCCGGTCGAGTCCAGATGGACCCCAAGAAGGTAGGGGCGGTAGCAGATTGGCCCACCCCCAAGTCCGTTAAGGAAGTTCAGCGTTTCCTGGGCTTCACTAACTTCTACCGCAAGTTCATCAAGAACTTCAGCTCGGTGGCAGCCCCTCTCTCAGCTTTAACCAAGGGTGGCAACACAAGGTTTCTGTGAGGAAGAGAAGCTGAGACGGCCTTCCAAGGACTCAAGCAGCGCATCCTCTCTGCTCCCATCCTGACACTACCGACGGCGGATGAACCTTTTGTGGTGGAGGTAGACGCATCAGAGGTTGGTGTTGGAGCTGTCCTGTCTCAGAGGGGTGAAGACAAGAGGCTTCATCCTTGCGCCTTCTTCTCTCACCGGCTTACCCCGGCCGAGAGGAATTACGATGTGGGGGATCGTGAACTCCTAGCGGTTAAGATGGCATTGAAGGAATGGAGACACTGGCTCGAGGGGGCTTCTCAACCGTTTCAAGTGCTTACGGACCACAAAAATCTGGAGTATATCAAGCAGGCGAAGCGGTTGAACTCCAGACAAGCTCGATGGCCTCTTTTCTTCAGCCGATTCCAGTTTATTCTCACCTATAGACCCGGGTCGAAGAATCTCAAACCGGATGCCTTGTCACGAGTCTACTCTCCTGCCATTCGAGAAGATACTGACATGACTGTTCTTCCTGCCGCTAAGATCGTGGCTCCGATCTCGTGGCAAGTGGAGGATACCGTGAAACAAGCTCAAGCCATCGAACCGGGCCCTGGAGGAGGTCCTGCTAATCGGTTGTTTGTTCCCAAGGCAGCAAGGTCCCAAGTCCTTCTGTGGGGGCACTCCTCTCGCCTCACCTGTCACCCGGGCGTAGGTCGCACCTTGGAGTTCATCCAGCGTAAGTTCTGGTGGCCCACCATAAAAGAAGACGTTGCCACTTTCGTCAAGGCCTGTTCCGTGTGCTGCCAGGGCAAATCTTCTCACCTCCGCCCTCAGGGACTCCTTCACCCTTTATCTATTCCCCACCGACCCTGGTCCCATATCTCGCTGGACTTTATTACTGGCCTTCCTCCGTCCCATGGTAATACTACGATCCTAGTCATCATCGACAGGTTTTCTAAGGCGGCCAGGTTTGTTCCCTTGACCAAATTACCTTCTGCCAAGGAAACAGCTGAGTTGGTGATTAACCATGTGTTCCGAGTCTTTGGCATCCCGCAAGATATGGTTTCCGACAGAGGTCCCCAGTTCGCCTCAAGGTTTTGGAAGGCCTTCTGCCAACTCATAGGGGCCACGGCCAGTTTATCTTCAGGGTACCATCCGGAGTCCAACGGCCAAACTGAGAGGATGAATCAAGAGCTGGAAGCCACCCTCAGATGTATGGTTTCCAACAACCCATCCACATGGTCATCCTTCATTGTTTGGGCTGAGTACGCGCACAACACCTTGTGCTCCTCCTCCACTGGTATATCCCCGCACGAGTGTCAGTTTGGCTATGCTCCTCTATTGTTCCCGGACCAGGAGGCAGAAGTCAGAGTGCCTTCAGCCTCGAGGTTCATCAGACGCTGTCGGCTTACGTGGAAGAAGGCCCGTCTTAATCTTCTGCGTTCCTCACAGCAGTACCAACGACAAGCCAACAGACGTCGCCGTCCCGGTCCTACCCTGTACCCCGTCCAGAGAGTATGGCTCTCAACAAAAAACTTACCGCTACGGGTGGAGTCTCGGAAGCTGTCCCAGAGATTCATCGGACCCTTTAAGATTGCCAGGAGAGTCAATCCCGTTACTTTTCGCCTGCACTTACCCAGATCCCTTAAAATCAATCCCACATTTCACATTTCTATATTAAAACCTGTTGTTTTTTCTCCCCTTATTCCGGCAGGCAGACCTCCCCCTCCGCCCCGTGTCATCGGAGGCCAGTCGGCTTATACCGTCCACCGGATACTGGACTCCCGCCGGGTGCAGCGGTCCTGGCAGTATCTGGTGGACTGGGAAGGCTACGGTCCCGAGGAGCGCTCCTGGGTTCCTGCCAAGGACATACTGGACCCTGACCTCATTCGTCAGTTCAGGGCCCTCCACCCTGAGAAGGCTGGTAGGAACGTCAGGAGCCGTTCCTAGGAGGGGGATTCTGTCAGGTTTTGGCCAGGACTGTTCTGGTTTTTTGTCACTAGATGTCCCCATTGCACCTTTTTGTACCTTTTGTTTTTCCCTTGCTCTAATTATTGTTTGCACCTGTATGTCGTTCCCTTGTTAGTATTTAATCCCTGTGTGTTCCTCAGTTCCTTGCTCAGTGTTTGTATGTTAGCACCCAGCCCCAGCCCAAGCCTTGTTGTGAACATATATTTTTCTCTTGTTGGATTTTCCAGAGGTTCTCTGGTTTTGTTCTTTTGTATTTTGGATTAGTCTTTTGAGGTTTGTTTTTCCCTTGCTGTTTTTACCACTTTGTGGATTTTCTTTGTATTTTGGAAGATATCTATTTTTTATTAAACCACCATCTCTAGTACTGCTGTGTCTGCCTCATCTTCTGGGTTCTGCCGATTTAGTGACTGTTTCTCGCACCGGGTCCTGACAGCATGTGGAACTTTTAAGGTCAATTCATGATTGTACAACTGTACAGAGTACAACTGAGGCAGAATCCTAGACTACCCGTACTGGCCCCCACTCTAAATCACTCCTTCTAGTAGCCGAGTATATATAACATCCTCCAGTCATTACTCTGGGCTGCTTTTTTCCCCAAAACATTGGAGAATTGCACAGTACATCTCCTTCTCTAATTACACCCCCCTCTACCAATTCCTCAAAGGTGGGAGTAATCTCATTTATGGCCTCAGGCTTTATGTGGGGGTGACGGCCACAAAGAACAGAGTCATTGTATCTCTTCCCAACAGAGTAACTAGACATAACCTGGAGATAAGGACTGGAATACATGCCTGCCCTGCCCTCCCGACTCCTCTTGTTTTTAGAACCTATGGAAAATAATCTTTCCACTACCTAATGTCCAGAAGCTGAACGGACCAAAATCTTCCCCCCATTTATTCTTACTCCTTCAGGCTTAAAATATGTCTTAAATACTTAACCTAAGTCTACCATAATTAAAACTTATTCTTACTAACTTTATAACTTTCTTCAACAACAAAATATAATAATACAAACATTTTCGACATGTTGTATACCAGGTTCCCAGAACATTCCTTTATCAAAAGAATTCACGTATTTAATTAAAACTTAGAAAATAAAAACTTCTAAAATTCCATTTGTGTGCGTGCCCCTTTAAGAGACCTTGACACTAAGAGAAATGGAAACTTCACCAAACCCAAAATAAATAGTACACATGAATCAAACATAGTGTATATATATATATATTTTAAATACCAACAAATAGTTATACAGTATGTATTGTGTGTGGGTATTTATAAACCCTAAGGTAACAACAAACCAAAACTTACCAGGCCCTTTCAACCTGGTAGTTTGTAAGTCGCTCTGGATAAGAGCGTCTGCTAAATGACTTAAATGTAATGTAAATGTAAATGTAGTTCACGGCCTCTATCTCACTCACTCTCTCCAAGATTATAGCCCAGGAAACATTCCAAAAAGAGACAATGAAACACTCATTTTCCCAGAAAAAAACACAAACACTTGGTCCTGCATTCATTATACTACACCGATTCAGAAACCCAAAAGTTAACTACAAACAAAACCTAATTATAATGATAATTCCATTGTACTCCCTCCAATCATTAGTTTTAAACTTCCTCAATGTGTATATGTACTTAATTGAACATGCGCTACCCTTAGATACAATTATCCTGGGAAGAAAGAATCCTGTTGTTTAACAAATCTCAAACCTTTAAAAAGTTGATGCTGTCTCATCAGCGTAAGAGTAAATCGCCAAATTTATAAAATAGATCAGTCAACCTTCGGTGGGCACAACTCTATCGCAATTACCTATCCGCTTATTATTAGAATTCATTAGATTTAGGTAACTGTCTCTTCTTTGATTCAGTTATTTAAATACGACTCCATTCTCAATATGTTATTTCAGCAGACCATTTAGGCAACAGACAACGTATTGCATCGAAATCGCCTTGCTATTATTTTGAATCATTTAGTCTTTAAATTTAAACTAAACAAGCTATTAAAACATTCAGTTTATATCTTAAACAAACACTAACGACCGTATCTTTGCAGGCAAAACATACCAATAGTTGAATTACAATCAGAAACCAGATTTTAGTCAATTGGTGCATAGGCCGGGAAACAAACCCGAGCCTCGCATGTGGCAGGCAAGAATTCTACCACTGAACCACCAAAGCTATTGAATGACGAAGACTCCCCGCAAATAACCCTATTTATAATTGTCTGTAGTCGTAAAATCAGGCACATACTACCGAGGCAATTCCCAGAAAATAGCCCTAATTTAATGGTCCAAGCATTACTCCGGTGATGATTCTCATTACTCTCGCTCTCGTTGTCTCTGTCTCTCTCTTTCTTTCTGTATGTCCCCTTATCTTCTCTCCTGCCTTTCCCTTTGGTCTTACCGTTTCGGGAAATATGCCCTGGTTTATGACAGCTGGAACAGGGTGCCTTGCAGTCTCCAGCGAAATGGCCAGTTTTATCACAATTAAAACATTTCCAATCGCTACCGGTCCATTTACCACTGTCTTTCCCAGGTTTCCTACCCTTGAATCCTCCCCTATGCTGGTCTACAATTACCCCGATAGTTACTATTAGATACTCTCCTCCTTTCTGTTCTTTCTTTTCTATTCCTCCTCTGAGTCTGGCTGTGGGCGCCTGACCTTTTACTCCTTGTTCTTGCCTTTGCTCCTACTACTCCTCTCGCTCTCTCATTCGCCTACGTTCCCTTTTCTGTCTATGCCTAAACTGTCTCTGTCTACTGTTCCTTGGTAGGGCCTTACAATCATCTGCCATGTGGCCTGTTTTATCGCAGTTGTAGCGATAGTAGTTTCCCCATCCCCTTGTTTACACTCATGTATCTTTGAAAAGTCTGCATGTCTATGGTAATAGTCCCTAAGATTATTACAGAGCTGTGTCAATTTGTCTGCATAATCCCCATCTCCTGCCCATGGTAAAACCGGTTCTCCTCCTTGCCCTGGAACCCAGGCTCCCCTCACTCCTGCCCAGTCTTTCCCCACTATCTGTCGGACAGCCATTTCCAATTCTCCTGTATTTAGTTTAAAACTCTCGGTCAGTCCCTCCATATCTCTCCTAAACCCTTCTATTCCTGTTTTTGGATGTACTATTCCCTCAACTGCTCTTGCTACATCTCTCTGAGTCCAAGGTCGATACACTTGTAAGGTATCCGATTGGTCAGCTTCGCCTGCCCTAGGATTAGGAAACTCTATGAGAGGACACTGATCCTCTTCCCAATCTGATTGAACCTCCCTCAGCCCTGGCTTATTATACGGTGCTAATCGGTTTTTAAGGTTAGACTCTCTTGGTTCCGGCTCTTCATTCCTCTTCCTGGCTATGGCTTGCTCTCTCTGTTCGTGTTCATATCTTTCTCTCTCTCTTGCCCTTGTTCTCAATCTGTCTTTCATTGTTTCTTCCTGAATACTTTGCTCTCGCTCTCTAATCCTACTTGGCTCTTCCTTCTTTTCACTTGCCCTTTTATTATTACCTTCTACTCTTTTCCGGGCCTCTGACAGCCACACCCTGACTGTATCCAAACCTTCGACCTGCTGTTTCCCTTGATTATCCACACACGTCTTATGTATCTGTTTTATCATTAATTCTAGCTTTTGTACATCTAGACGTCCATCAAATTCGTACTTCTTTCTCCATTTTGGGCCGAAATAAATGTTCCTTTTATCCTTAGAATCCATATATATCTCTCATCTCCGGGTTAATTCCGGAACCTTCTTTGATGATTTGCCACCCATGTTTATTCAATTACTATTGTTGTTACTATGCTTATTCTCACAATCTATGTGTGTGTTTCTATAATCTGTTATGATCCTTAATCTCACAATTTATATGTATGTGCTTTTACTTTCCATGTTGATAAATACCTCCCGTTGATCTCTCCTAGGATCTTAGAATAATAATTTTTATGACTTTTGATAGATTATTAGGTCTCACACGTATACAACACCAGAACTCTTACGTTCAATAAGCTTTTTCCCAGTTGTTGTAAGGCCCTGGTTAACAGCCTATTTTTCCATTGTTTCTTATGACTTTCGACTGATTCATATATTTATCTTAGACGCAAGTATCTTCTTATCCTCGTTGAAAACGTCTTATGTGTGTGCTTTTTAAAATCTGAAATAATATTATTTCTGTATGTATCTCTAACTCCTATGTGTGTGCTTTTACTTCCTACTGTTATTATACTTAATCTCACTTACTCCCGTTAGTCTTAGACTAACGTAACTTACTTAGTTTTTTTTGGTAATGGCCTCAACCACCCTGAGTCATTTCGTACCCAAATTTACTTACTCAAAATGTCTTACTGGGATCTGTAATCCAGTGCCGCCAACACTAACATAGATACTTTTGTCTTAAACTTTCTCAACATTAGATTATATGGACGGTATACCCGATACAAATCTTAATTACTGTTAGTTTTACAGTTAAAATCCTCCCTCACATTTATCTTGACCAATGCTTCATAGGAATTTAACCCAGTCTATTCTAAGTCAATTTCAGTAAGTTTAGAATTTAACCCCAAACTAATGAATAAAGATTACTGACCTTATCCTTGCAGCTGAGATTTCAATGTAGGTTGGATCTCGTCACCGTTTCTGTCGTGCACCAGTTCGCCATCGGCCTGTAAAGAACCCTCAGAATGGGGCCAGGTCTTTAATCTACGGATATTTCATCCGCCCGTGCACGGTTTCGGTGTCCCATGGGACGACAGAAAAAGGTATTGAGATCCGGCTCGAAAAGACCAAGCTGTCACGAGAATTTTCAATCCCATTGATGATAACAATCACTATAGCTTTGACCAATTACCCCTAGGTTGTAAAGCTAAGGTTAATAAGAATTAGGCAAAGTCACAGATTTCTGCAAAAGGTTGGTTCTTTATTCAGAGAGCTCTAAAGTCAACCAAAAGTTGAACAGTCTTGCCAAAATATCCTATATAGTGCACTACTTCCTGGGGAAGTTCTGCTCACAGACAGACAGACAGACAGACAGACAGACAGACAGACAGACAGACAGACAGACAGACAGACAGACAGACAGACAGACAGACAGACAGACAGACAGACAGACAGACAGACAGACAGACTTATCACTTTTCTACCAGCCTTGGCAGTTTCTCACCGTTCCTTACCTCCCCAGATAAGAGGGACCTTGGAAGGAGCCTCCTTCCTGTTGTCCTTTGTTCTCTCAACTCTCACACCACTACACAGCAACACAATGGTCTAGTCACACATATTATAGAATTATGACTACTAACACATGTCATACAATTATATGATTTCAGGGTGGACTCCTTTAGTCATTACTTTAAACATATAAATTCCCTTATGATAGACCTCCAAAAGTCTGGTTCATCCTTGGGAGCAATTTTCAAACACCTGAAGGTACCACGTTCATCTGTACAAACAATAGTACGCAAGTATAAACGCCATGGGACCACACAGCCGTCATACCGCTCAGGAAGGAGACGCGTTCTTTCTCCTAGAGATGAACGTACATTGGTGCGAAAAGAGCAAATCAATCCCAGAACAACAGCAAAGGACCTTGTGAAGATGCTGGAGGAAACAGGTACAAAAGTGTCTATATCCACAGTAAAACGAGTCCTGTATCGACAGTCGGAATAAAACAACCAGACTTGTGGAGGTCTGCAATTTTTTGTCTGATGTCTTGGCTGATTTCTTTTGAATTTCCCATCATGTCAAGCAAAGAGGCACTGAGTTTGAAGGTAGGCCTTGAAATACATCAACAGGTACACCTCCAATTGACCTCAATTAGCCTATCAGAAGCTTTTCTGGTAATTTTCCAAGCTGTTTAAAGGCACAGTCAACTTAGTGTATGTAAACTTCTGACCCACTGGAATTGTGATACATTGAATTATAAGTGAAATAATCTGTCTGTAAACAATTGTTGGAAAAATTACTTGTGTCATGCACAAAGTAGACGCCCTAATCGACTTGCCAAAACTATAGTTTGTTAACAAGAAATTTGTGTAGTGGTTGAAAAACTAGTTTTAAAGACTCCAACCTAAGTGTATGTAAACTTCCGACTTCAACTGTAGGTCTATAACAGTTTGGGTCTAGAGTGTCTCCCCCTTTGAAGAGGGGGATGACCGAGGCAGCTTTCCAATCTTTAGGGATCTCAGACGATACGAAAGAGAGGTTGAATAGGCTAGTAATAAGGGTTGCAACAATTTCGGCGGAAACCAGTATTACGATACTCAGAAAACAGTTCTAATCTTGTCAACTCACAGCCCTTTGTTGTTACAGTTGTTGAGTGACATTTGTTTATTTTCCAAACTATAGCACACAGTTATTTACATACACCAAGGTTTTTAAAAAGGACCATAGACTTTAGGCTACTTCGGGTTTTCTTTTTTTGATATGGAAAATGTATCATTGTGGTATCGCGCTATTGGTACCATACATTCAGGTAGTTTGGTCATGTTGTTAACCCCTTAAAGAGTAGAGTATCAGTCAAAGACTGTACTATATATGAATAGGCTGCCATTTGAAATGCTACCAAACACCTTGTGCACCTCTTGGGCCTTTGCTAAGGTAGGCCCATACATTACGGTAGTATAGTAGTATTCACCTACTACGTAACCTTCTGACCCCTGCCTTTTATTCTGGTACGGAACAACCTGCAACTCGTGTCTCCAACGACCTGCTGACGGGTCGGAGGAAGTCAATCTGTGAATAAATATTACGTTTACAGCCGGTTGTACATGGAAGTAAATCACGGGGGAGGTTTAAACTGTCCTCGGGATGGCTGTGTGTGTGTGTGTATGTGCGCGCGCGCGCGTTGGGGTAAGGAAAGAGAGTTAGTGGGTTAGGACAGCTGTTTTAAACATCCTCTCACTCTCTCTCGCTCCTTCCTTGCTTCAAGGAAATAATAACTGGAGCCCAGAAAACCGGAAAGCGTTTTTACAGCCAAAGTGAAAACACGGAGTCATTTTCCTAAATGTGTTCTAGAGCTAAAAAGCACTGTGAAATAAAAAAAGTTAGCGACGCCAGGGCTGAGAAAGAAAGTCACTGAATCATGTCCCACAGCGCTGATGTCCTTACCATCTTTAGCTAGCGAAACATGACAGTAACTCACGACAACAAACTTCTACAACTTCTTAATTTCTTGGTCCACCCATCACATCTCACAGTCCCAGATCGTAGCTGAAGCTGATGCATTTTGAGGGCCGGATAATTCTCCCTTCCTTTCCCTTTTCTGGGGAAATTGACATCAGACTTTTGGCAGCACGTGTGTATGGGTGTGTGTGTGTGCGTGCAGCAGCTGGGTCTGTGGAAGGGAGGGAGGCGGATGGTGGCTACACCTTTCTTGTGTTACTGGTTACTGTGATCAGAGGAGTCCTGGGCTAGTAAACAGGGGTGTTGAGGGAGGGAGCGCCTTCCCTCGTTCCCTCCTCTCCCTGTGGGCCTACAACCCCATGTCTCTCCCACCACACCCTTCCTTTCCGTGGCCGACCCATCCATGGTGTCACTTACTGGAACCGACACAGTTTGGATCTTAGAGCGACGCTCTGAACTCGGCAACCAACGTGTTGGACTGATTGTATTGAACACTCCATTAACATGTTTCCTGCTATAAAAAGCCATCTTTTATGAATGCTTAGCCTATAGCAAGAGAAGGTATGTACCACCCTCCCAAAGAGATAATTATATATATCTTCCTGACAGAAATTGAAAGACTAATTTGTCTAACTGCCAGTAAGAAGTTCTACAAGTTCATCAACGACCCTTTCTAACAGCACCACTGTAACAGGTGCTTAAAAGTACCTCTTCTACCTTCCCCAGTTCACACCCAGACTGGATCTCGGGATGTCTGTCTCGCAAACACACGTGACCGCCCTCCTGAAACATTGTAGCCAGATTGTATCCACCAAAAGCTATCAATTCGATGGTGCGGGTAGAGACATTTCAAACTGAGTGAGGCTATCAATCTCCATCAGTTACCCATCTAACATAGCATCCCCCCCATACACATGAATGTGCGTTGGCCTCTCCCAGACAGCTAGCTAGCCATATATCTGACTGGGAGATGAGATTAATGGCCATATCTCTGACTGGTAGACAATATTCATGTCGATGACAGTGCATTTACTGAGGCGTGATTCCAATTAGTGTCTGTCAGGGCTGTATTATCATGGCTCCTTGGTCCTATTTGCTTAGTAATGTTACATCAGCGAGCGAGAGGGGGAGTAAACAACACGTTGGATTGTCTGTCTATAGTTACATCCCAAATGGAATTTCCTTTATAGCGCACTACTTTTGACCAGGGCCTATAGGGTGCCTTTTGGGACACACTCAATAACATCTGGAGATTAGAATCATAAAGAGAGCCATGAAACACAAATGTGCTGCTGCCTTCAGATTAGATACCTCCTCTAAGACCCAAAGCCCTTGTTACTCAACTTCTGGGCCTGTGTCACAAATGGCACCCTGCTCCCTATTTACTGCACTACTTTTGACCAGGTCCCGTAGGGTGAGCACTATATAGGGAATTTGGAACGCAAAGGCATTGATTTAAGAATGTAGAAAAGAGAGGGAGCCATGCATTTGATGACACACGACTCACTCACGCAGCGACAAAACTTGGACAGGAAAATTATTACGGGATACTCAACAGACAAACAAATACTCTCCAATAAAAAGAAGTGAAGCCATGGACGAGTTTCTGGCCCCACACTAAAGTCCTTCTCTCCTTCCCCTGTCATCCAGCAGCATTTGTCCAATTCTTTGAAAAATGGGGAAAGGCACGAATAAAAGCTGAAGCTGGCAGCAAATGAAACAGTATGAACATACGTAATAAATAAGGGCTTAAATCAAAAGCCATATGCAAGAGCACCAAATTCACTGCAACTTTATATGTAAATTAACATAAGAGAGACGAGATCTGACCGGATCATGAGTAGCCCAACTCAGGCTTTAGTACTCGGGAGCAGAATGGGACAGGGAAAACACACACACACATTTGGCATGGTCCCTCAGATCCTCAAAGAGTTCTACAGCTGCACCAGAAAGCATCTTGATTGGCTGCATCACCACTTGGCAACTGCTTGGCATCCGACCGCAAGGTGCTACGGAGGGTAGTGCGTATGGCCCAGTACATCACTGGGGCCAAGCTGCCTGCCTTCCAGGACTTCTATACCAGGCAGTGTCAGAGGAAGGCCCAAAGCACAGACTGTTCTCTCTGGTATTGCACAGCAAGCAGTACCAATGCAACAAGTCTGGAACCAACATTACCCTGCACAGCTTCTACCCTCAAGCCACAAGACTTCTAAACAAGACTGCTAAATAGCTACCTGCATTGACCCTTTTTTGCACTAACTCTCTTGCGTTGACTCTACACACACACACCCCAACACACATACTATGCACACACATACATACTGACACCACACACTTTCACACTCACCACATGCACTGCTGCTACTGTCTATTATCTATCCTGTTGCCTAGTCACTTTACATCTATCTATATGTACATAGCTACCTCAATTACCTCGTACCCCTGCACATCAACTCGGTACTGGTACTTCCTGTATATAGCCATGTTATTTTTACTCTTTATTATTATTTGTTATTCACTGTGTATTTATTTCTCATGTCACTATTCATAGTTTTTATTTTATATCTTATATCTAACTCTGCATTGTTGGAAATAGACCCGTAAGTAAGCATTTCACTGTTAGTCTACACCTGTTGTCTCTGAAGCATGTGACAAATCCGATTTGATTTGACACAGACACTAGCCTGAGGGGAGTTTAACTGCTTGTGTGGGAGAGAGCGAATACGATCCATCATTGGCACACACCATTTTTACAATAGGTCTAAATATCACATTAACCAGTACTTTGTCTCCCTGCCATCATATTCTGTTTCAATCCTCTCCAGAACGGGATAAAACATAAACACATATCAAAACATATACAGAAGACGGTTCGCCACAGGATTCAGCTCAGATCTTTTCCATTTTAAAGAATAACACCAGTTATACGGGGCTGATGATTCTATGATATAAACAGAGACAAACACACAGACAGAAAGACAGAGCGAGACTTGAACTGCTTGTTGAGAAAATCTGCATTTTGTTATGAGAAAACAAGAGAGAAGATCTTGCTGCAGATACTGTCCTGGTCTGTCATGCTTTGGCAACAGTGGCAACCACCCATTCATGCCAAGCAAGCATTTATTGACTTGAGAGAGCGAGAGGGACGCCAAGTTTGTGCGACTCGTTTGACCGAGGTCTGAGCCTCACCCACCGAACCACCTGCCAGCGTACTGCGCACGCACACATACACACGGCTGTACTACACCTCCTTAACCTGACCTTCCTGTCAACCTTAAACACAGCTGACTCAAAACCCCTTCAATTAGACAGAAATCTCCATATTATTTCAGCATATTCATTGAAACTGTTATTCCTCTGGAAAATTTGGAGAACGGCTTTTTGGAACGGATGGCAGAGAAGACTAGACACACAATGATCATGTTCCAGAGAAGAAAAAAAATCACAAAGTCTCGGCGAGGCCCAATATTTATCTGGGTGTGGACGTCTGTGGACGCAGACGAGACAGAAACACAGGATCTAACCATTACACTGTCATCTTCCAAGGAGTACATCAAATATAAAGTCTGCCTCCTGAATGGTACCCTATTCCCTTTATAGTGCACCATTTTATACCAGAACCCTATGGAGCGCCTTCCCTATTCTCTAAATGGGGCTTGGTCAAACGTAGTGCAGAATATAGGGCATAAGGTGCCATTCGGGACATGACAAAACATGTTTTTTTAATATTGTAGGAGATGTCAGCTGACATCTAGTGAGGTTCAAGGGTAAGTAAAAAACCTGGTTTGTGTCCCAAATGGCACCATTTTCCCTTATAGTGAAAATACCTAGTGCTCTAAATAGAGAATAGGGTGCCATTTGGGGCACTGCCCTGGTTCAGTAGACATGTTGTAAACGTCTCAGCCATAATACACTTGTTTCATACTGGCAATCTGTCCTTCAACACAGTACAAGCCAATACACACACACACACACACACACACACACACACACACACACACACACACACACACACACACACACACACACACACACACACACACACACACACACACACACACACACACACACACACACACACACACACACACACAGTCCTAGCAGCAGCCATTCCCAAACGACAGTGTATAATAACTTCTGGTTTCAGCAATGCTAAAAAACAATTTGGACACAGGGGTAGACGTAACATAGTAAATGTAAATCTGGGACACTCATAAGTATGACATGTTACGTTTGGTATGTATTCATTTGTGGATGTCTATCATTCATTTCATATAAAATGTTAGGAATTACAATTCATAGGATATGTTACGAACTCCGATTTGTTGTGGCTAAGTTAGCTAGGTGGCTAACGTTAGCTGGGTTAGGGTTAGGAGTTTGGTTAAAGGGTTAAGGTTATGGTTATGGTTATGGGACGGGTTATCTAACATACTAAGTAGTTGGAAAGTAGCTCAAAAGTAGTAGGCTAAGTAGTTGCTAATTAGCTAAAATGCTAAAGGTTGTCCGTGAAGAGATTCGGACACGCAACCTTTGGGTTGCTAGACGTTCGCATCATGCGTTCACCCGTCCACCCCGACCAACCACCCTACTTGCTTTTGTTTTTATCCTTTAAGGAAAATCTCTCTTTTGGTGTTTGTTATATTAGTCCGTTGTTGATATAGTCCCAAAATGTTTGCATGTCAGCAATCAAGTTTTCAAGATGTACAACTTTCAAAATACAGCCGGTATGATGCATTTTGTATTTTATCATGCAAAACGCGTAGTGCTGAGCGATTAACCGAAAATTCTGTTATTCTTCGTTTTTAAACAACTAATTGATCAACTCGGTTCAATTATTTTAATTCCATTTCATTCATTTTTTTCCCGCGAGCTCAATGCACATACTACACAGTGTCTCTAGAGATAAATCAGATCAAGCCAGAACTGTGCGATGTAGTAATTTAGCACACAAAAAAAGTGGTAATTAACTACAATGCCCATAATCCACTGTGCCTCTACCTGTCCGGGTCTGTGTTTCTTTTACGACTACTATGGAAGAGACAGAAGAATGTGTGATCGTGAGCGGATATAGAGAGCAGCTGTCGCTTGGTGAGGTATCTCTACCTGAAAAATACATGATCTAAGTGATTGATAGTTGATATTCAGCAGTCATAAAAGTATGCCTGATTTACTTTGAGGAACTACAAAATAGGGATTTCGTTCAACAATATTTACTTTTATAACAGTCAAATGTGTTCCCAGAACAGTGAGCACTTAGCGATGAGTAGATCTTCTTTCGCACTGTATTCTACTTGTTCAAGCCAGAAAAGGAGGTGAAAACCGGTATTTCTGAAATTGGATGGAACAATACAGGGCAGGAGGCTGCAAGGTGTGACCAATACTATTAGCAGGAACTACACATGCTCTCCTCGACGTGATTTCAACTTTAATCTTCTCTTCTTTTGGACTATAGACTACCAATGTTATTGTTGTAGCCTAAGTAAATGCTTTGTTTTATCCTACGTTTTGTGTAGACTACATCAATCCATTGTAGAAGAGTGCTACTTGGTCAATGTTACTGAGCTCATGCACTCACCTGTCTTAACTGGTTAATTAAAAGGCAATCTGGGATACAAACAACAAATTTCTCAAAGCCAATTCCTCAGCTGGTTACCAAAAAAGTACTTTGTTGTTATTTGAATCCCAGATTTCCCCTTTAACAAACCTTGAACGAGTGATGAAGTCCACACTCTCACAGATGTGAAAAGTGGGTCATTTTGTTTTTGCTGCTGAGCCATTCAACGAATACAACACACACAATTGATTTAAAAACACTTATTCTTTCAGTAATGACATTGAATAATGTAGATACGAAACAAATAGCTGGTGTCATTTATACCCAGAAAAGAAAGCAGCATCTCCACCATGATTTTGCTGCATTGGGAAACGTGTGAAATAGATTGACAACATGTGTAGGCCTTTACACAATGTATCTGTCATTTTCAAATTTTCTTTGACTACCTCATTAGAGAGGTTGCTGACTGCCACATAATGTGCCAATAACGCGAATAACCCCTTTCTTCTTCCAAACTACAAAACACTTCACACCCAAGTGCTTTCATTATTAGCCTAGTTTGGTGTGAGAGGAAAGAGAAAGATCTGCATCCAAAATGGCACCCTATTCCCTATATAGTGCACTGCTTTTGAAAAGGGCTCTGGTCAAAAGCAGTGCACTGTATAGGGGATAGGGTGCCATTTGGGACGCACACCAAGCGCCTCATACCTCTTCAGACTTCTGAGAGGTCGTTTTCACGTGAACAAAACAAACGGGAAGAAATTAACACCGAGTAAAAACACACTGGGGGTGTGTTTAATTAGGACAAAGGAGGGAGGAAAAAAAGAGAGCAAAGAAAAAAGTGGGAGAGATAGCATTGCTTTATCTTGTTTTTATTAAAAGCAGCAGTAAAGGCAACCATGCAAACATCCTCTTGATTGGGCGGGCGGGGGAAGTCGTGATGGTGGTAATGAATTGGATATGCAGTGCGTGTGTGTGAGTGCACTTGTCCAGTATTCAAAGCTGATCAGAAAGCTTTGACTGAGTGGGCTAGAACTGTATAGGCTCCCCGCAATGTGCTATGGCCACTGTCAGGACACGCATCCCAAATGGCGCCCTATTCCCTAAATAGGGCACTACTTTTGACCAGAGCCTTATGGGCCCTACTCAAAAGTAGTGTAATACATAGGGAATTAGAGTACTATATGAGACATAGGTAATGCACTTGCCCTCCAAATTCCGTGTTGCTGGTTCAAATCCTCTTCGGATCGTCCGTTCCTCCTAAATCCTCCTAAATTGGGTCATCTCTTTCTCCCACAGCGTCTCTTGGAATGATGGAACATTTCCTCTAGAATGATGAGGAGAGATAGGAGTTCCAAAGGGCTATCCATTACCAATTAGCTCTGTGGATTCACACACGCAAATGCATAGGATAAATGCCGGAGACACACACAACACACCGAACGGACACACACACACAAACACACACCCTGGTCTATGGGAAAGTTACAGGGCGGGTCTCGTAGCCTGAATTCTAGACTCCACTGTATACTCCTTCAAAGCATACTTGTCGACCTCTATAGATGTACTAATGCTGTGAATCAGCATCAATCTGCCTCCATAAGGCTGTAAATAATGAGGCAGGACAGTTCGATAGCTGACCACAGATTGGTCTGCATCCCAAATAGCACCCTACTCCCTATATAGGGGACAGCATATAGGTAGTAGGGTGCCATTTGAGACGCAGACGTGGTGGTCTGGATCCAAAATGGCCCCCGCTTGGATCTCCTGGGTGGCCTGGACTGCCTCAGTTGCTTCAACTAGGCCTGGTTTATTAAAGGCAGAATGGTAAACAGATTCTCGGGTATTGGGAGGCTCTCCGAACTCTCAGGGATAATAATAAGGATATGAAAGAGAATCCCCACTGATACTCAATAACATTGCATTTGAGGGGAATCCTTTTTATCTTTCACATACAATGTGAAATGGTATCCTATTCCTTATATACAGTATGGTGCACTAATTTTGACCAGAGCCCTATGGGCCCTGGTCAAAAGTAGTGCACTATAAAGGGAATAGGGTGCTATTTGGGATGCATCCATGGGAACTTATCTCACCCATACGCTGCGATGACGATAACAAAGCAATATGGGGAACAGTAGGGCGTCACAATGTCTACAGTACATCCCAAATGGCACCCTATTCCCTAATAGTGCACTACGTTTGACCAGGGCCTATAAGGTAGTGCACTAGGGAATAGGTTGCCATTTGGGACACACACCAAGTCATGTGTATGAGTTATGACACATCGAGATATGTTCCCATACGTACTGTCCATGTGAATGACAGCATTAAAGGAGAAAGCGTATAAGACATCTGTGTGGCAGGGACTTCTTTAACTTCTCATTCTTCAGAAACCCTTCATGCTTTGATAGTTTGATGACATGACAAATAAGAGAATAGGAGAGACACTGTAGTCAGAGAAAATATTGATACTAAAAACGAACCAAGCGTTACTGGCAAATAATAATCTATCTGTGAAATAAAACATAACAGATGGCAATCAAACAACATAGTTTTCCATCAAACAAAGAGTGTCCAAAATGGCACCCTATTCCCTTTTTAGTGCACTACTTTTGACCAGGACCCATAGGGCTATGGTCAAAAGTAGTGCACTATATAGGATATAGGGTGCCATTTGGGATGTAAACATAGTCTTTAATAAAGAAATATCAAAGAAGATGATCTCATTTCACACGAGGAAAGAGGAACGTTGCTGAAAGCTACATGTACAATGGTGCTAATTACACCCAAATCAACACGCCCTTGAGACTTGATTAGGCCAAATCAACACACTCATACACATCTTTTCTGGCAAGGATCCTTTTGAAAAACCACATCCCTTTCCACTGAATAAACTTTCCCCACTAAACGTGAATAAACGTTCTGTGGAAATACCTTGGATGGCTGTAGTCTGCATACCATGCTTTATTATATGTCTGTGTTAGCATGGGAGGGAGAATGCTGATGGTAATCCTGACGCATCCCTGTACAGGAACAACCCTCAGGCTACGTCCCAACTGACACCCTACTCCCTATACAGTGAACTACTTTTGACTAGCCTGGTCAAAAGTAGTGCACTACATAGGGAATAGAGTGCCATTGGGACACAGGTCTGGGGCTGAGAGGCTTTCTTTAGACCACATCCCGTTTTGGAGGGTGGGAGGGATGGAGGTAGTTGAAACAGGCAGCGCTTGGTGAGACATGGCGGGCGCACGTTTGAACAAGGCGTTCATACGGTGCCGGAGCGGGGTGTCTTCTCACACTCAAACCAGCATAATGTCTGTGGTGGGTGTACGTGGGGAGGGGTGTGTGTGTCGGGTGCATGTGTGTGTTTGTGTGTGTGTGTGTGTACACGTGGTTACATACTGTATGTGTCTGTGTGAGCCTTTGCGCATGGAAAACTGAATCTGCACTTATGTCTCCTCTGCTCAGACAGCTACAGCTTAACTTCAACACTACCAGGCAAACACACACGCACACACAGACAGACACACAGTTTAACTTCCACACGCCCAGGAAAACACACACACACACACGAACACATTACACACACAACCCGCAGACAGCCACAGTTTAATTTCCACACGCCCAGGCAAACAGAGAACTGTTAGAAACGTAACTGTGGTCAGTGGGGATCATTGCTGCTCATCACCACAGCTAGTGTTTAAAGCACAAGACACACAACCTACAGAGATCATCTGGTTGCAGACCTGTGTTGAATAACTATTAGAAACCTGTCAAATACTTTCAGCGTTTGCTTTAGCCTGCCTGGAGTGCCAGGACTTTCTATTGGTTCCATTGCAACAGGGAAGTTCAATCAAGCACAGATAAAGCAAATTATTTGAAATAGTATTTAAACCCAGGTCTGTCTGGTTTGGATGGAAAATGGTAGAGCAATAATTGATGATGTGTGCATCTCAAATTGCACCCCATTTCCTTAACTGTACTTTTGACCAGCACCCATAGTGCACACTATATAGGGAACAGAGCGCCATTTGGGACGCATACAATGTGTTATGATAGGTTTAATTATGTAAAAACATGGCATCAATCACTTCCAGGTTTTATTCAATGGTTCAGTCAGTGCATAAAAAAGAAACAATCTTTTTATCCATTTTGTAAGTATTTGCATGTCAACAGAAGTATAACAAAACTCATAGCTACAAAAGGAACAGTCGTAGATCAACATAACAGTGTAGACCAGGATTGTTAACTTTCCCAAAATGTCTAGGTTTTCCCAAGAAATCCTGGAGGGAGGAATAGGGATTCCAGACTTCCCTTACCAGGGGCAAGTTCTAAAGTCGCAGTCTCCTGAACAGACCCATGGTGTGGTGAAGAAACATTCTTCAAGTTATTAACAGAATTTAGAATGAACAGAATTTAGAATGAACAGAATTTAGAATGAACAGAATTTAGAATGAACAAAATGTTGTGTAAAAGAAGGAAGCATATCCTTTTCAAATCAAGGTGAGTATCTGTAACAAAGCCTGCATACCAGCTACTGTTTTTTAAAACAATGGAACTTTAGGTATAGAATAAAAACAGATCTGGGATCAGGCTACAGAATGTAGTGTGGGGAAAAATAATCTTCAATTCAAGGTGAATATCTGCTCCATTATTTTATTCCCTTGAAAGCCATTCCACTTTAAAAACCAGCCCTTAAGTGCCTATCCAGAGATTGGCTCTATACAGTACAGTACATGTGCTACAGTCTCAAAGTATGCTTCTAGCTTGGAAACAACAATGCTTTTTTTTCTTTCAACTCCCCAAAAGACGTAAGCATGCTAAAATAGCAAGCACAAAGAAATATTCAGTTATATTTCATACTTCATACTCTAAAGTTGTCCTATTTTCGACAATAGTTCACACATCTTGGCGCTACATGGCCTCAGAAATATCACCCTCTGTGGAAAAAGTATACAATCTTTTTTTATATTCCTCACTGAGTGAATTATAAAAAATAATGGTCTCTGTACACAATATTGAAAATGCCCAGTGGTTTGCATAATTATTTGATTGGATCAATGTCTCTCTCTCTGGTCTTCATCACTATAGGCCTGTGAAAACACGTGCACACACGTACACACACACACACACACACACACACACACACACACACACACACACACACACACACACACACACACACACACACACACACACACACACACACACACACACACACACACACACACACACACACACACACGAACACAAAGATGAAAACATCAGTCTCCTTAGAAACCAAGATTCAGACACAATTCAACAACCAACCGCTAATAAGAAATAATAGCCTGAGCAATTACAATAAAACAGACTTTAATATTTGAACATGTCAACGATAAACATGAGTTGGAAAATGAGAATGAAGCCTGGTTGGTTGGTTGGGGACTGAGAGAGATGGTTCCAGAGGGCTCTGAGTTCTGGCTCTGAGTTCTGGGCCTGCGTCCCAAATGGCACCCTATTCCCTACATAGTGAACTATTTTTTACCAGAGCCCTATAGGCCCTGGTCAAAAGAAGAGCACTATATAGGGAACGGGGTGCCATCTGAGTCACAGCATATGGGAGATGAGTGATAGTGCATGGTGACTTCAGCACCCAGAGTTAGGGTTTGGGTTGGTTGTTACTATAGTTACTGTGGCAGCATTGTTAGCTCATGGCGTGTCAGATAGCCAAAGCGTCGGCCCGACCAGGGCCTCTCTAACACCTCTCTGCAGGCTCTCTCTCTCTATATATACCCCCCCCCCCCCCCCTCTATGTATCTCTCTCTCTCCAACCTGGCGCTCTCTTTCTCCATCTATCTCTCTCACTCTCTGTCCCTGGCTCTTTCTCTCTCCAGACTATCACACGCTCTCTCTCTCCCTCCCTTCTCCCTCCCTCTCTCTCTTTGACTCTGGGAACTGTGGGCAGAACTTGTCGACCAGCTAGCGCCACAAGAAGGCAGAACCGCAGAGAACCTTGTCTAAATCAACCAGACACTCTCTGTCTACGTCCCAAATGGCACCCAGGCGCTTGTCAAAGGTAGTGAACTACATAGGGAATAGGGTGCCATTTGGAACACACACTTTCCCTATGCCCAAACCCTCTCTAAAGACTTGACGCTGTCTGTCTGCAGTGATTTTAAACCCTGTAAACACTTTTCCCTAAGCACCCAATACTGACTTAATGGACCTGGGTATAAGAGGTGCCTTTCTCCTTCTCTGTCTCTCTCGCACTCTCTCACTCTCCTCTCTCTCTCCAAAATGGCCGATGTCCACCAATCGCATTGCAGAGCCGGTACGTCTTCCAATCTAAGGACTAATTGGAGGGTCTATAAAGGAAAATGGAGGCTTCTGAGTCACCTATTGGTAGTTGCCGGGGCAACATACACTGCAGTGGTTGCCGGGGACTCTGAGTGAGATCATTGACAGACAGACATGGAGGCTCCATCAAATGAAGTCGCCTCTCGTCTCTAATGGGATAAAGGAGTCGTCTCAACCCAACGCGGTGGCTTCAGACACCACTAATAAGAAACAGACCGGCTGATATTACGGTGTTATTGGATAGCTTTTTGATCCATATAATAATATATCATAATATCACAATGATATAGGAGAATATAATCCGTATTTCTATAATCCATGACTGCTACCTGGCATAACACCTTTGCCAGACTAGGTTGTTATGCTTTTGAGTGTAAATTATTTGACACTTATATGAGTGATGTTGAAATATGTTACAGTTTTGTAAATGTGTACGGTATAATGACAGACTGATTTCCGGTCTTATTGGATGGCTTTCTCATCCATATAATCATATAATCATATAATCATAATCAAATCCATATGCTGTAATCATGTCCATGCTACCTGGTACTGTATCACGCCTTTTGGTAGTCTCCCGCTGGGCACACACTGGTTGAATCAACGTTGTTTTCACGTCATTTCACTGAAACGATGTTGAACCAATGTGGAATAGATGTTGAATTGACATCTGTGCCCAGTGGGCTGGTAGACCACGTTTTTATGATGTTATTGTGAAACCCATATTTTACCGTATTTTGCATAAATATGAAACCGTTTTAAGAGTAAAGCGTGAATAACATGATTTTAAAAATAGGAATGATGAGATGATTGTTGATAATGACTACAGTTGATTGGGTTATCTTATTGGTGTGATTATGATTGATTGTGACAGACTAGTACCTTTGGGTTTAGGTGCTCACCTGAGAACACTGATCTCTTATTGGCATCTCGTACCCCACCTGTGAATACATCAAACAGACAATAACACTAATTAGTCCACATGACTGGGACTCTGACTGACATCCCATCCAACATGGCAACATATTGTAGCGTTTTCAGGGGGATTCCAGCTGGGACTCGAACCACAACCCCAAAGCAGATAACTCCTTTGGAGGAGTTTGTGACACCCTCATCAAGGGTTGCTGCCAATATCATATGAAAACAACTCTATCAGCACCCATCAAACTACCTAGAGTACGTACAAACCATCATTACAGAGACGTTGGCAGTTGTATACACACATTACCATGTTAATTCATCACGTTAAAGCAAAGAATATTTTTGTATTTTTTTCATGAGGCCACTGTTGATGTAGTCCCAGAACGTGTTGTATGTTAGCAGTGGACTAATGAAAAAAATATCAAAAGATAGTTTTGGAGTGGAGTTTTCCTTTATATTTATTAAATTGGGTAGTTAGTCTGAGACATGAGCCACAGGGTGGTTGGGAAGAGAAGGGGACAGGAGGGGGACTGACTACTCCATTGACTACTCACTACTTTCATCTCATTGAGGTCGCTGCGGTTACCCCATTGTGGAAGTCTCTAGAATAACAGGAAATAGCTATGGATGGCTTTTTTTTCTTTATTATGTAGCCCTGTGCCATAGACTTGGCGCCAGCTCAGACACACGAACCAAGGCACTGGCATGGCAGCAGAGATGAGGGGAGGGGGGCTGGGAAGGAGGGGGGGTGTCACTGTGCCAATGAGCTAAGCATACATCTAATGACACACACACACACACGAACACACACAGGCATACGTACGCACAAATGTCAACACAGACGCACGCACACACACTTACTGAGTCAGTCAGCAGTCATCTCACCCCATGAGCCCTCTCTCGTGTCTTGCAGCTGGGCATCTCTCTCTTTCTTTCTCTTGCTCCCGCTCTTCTCCATCTCTCTCCCCTCTCCTCCTCTCTCTCTCTCTTCCATCTCTCTCCCCTCTCCTCCTCCTCCTCCACCTCTCTCCCTCCCTCTCTCTCCAGTAGTGTGTGGCTCGTATCCTTTTAAAAACACATCTTTGCCATAGCCCGAGTATATTAGCTGAAAACGTTTGGTCACTTCACCAGCTATGTTCCTTTTGGCACAACAACCCTCCATACACAAGGGAGACCTGTCATGTAGTCTTACAGTTCCATTTGAGTGCCGCCATTTTGCGTAACGCAATGTTTGGTTTGACTTGGAATTCCTGGATGCATCCCAAATGGCACCCTATTCCCTATATAGTGCGTTACATTTGACCAGAGCTCTAAGGGCCCTGGTCAAAAGTGGTGTACCACATGGGGAATAGGGTGCCATTTGGGAAGCAGACCCTGTTTCATGAGTTCCATAAAAACCTTTGGCCCTCTGACTCCAATTCCCACTTGCATTTCAGTCTCAGTACAAGCAGATGGTTACAGGCCCTGTTGTTTACTGAGAAAACTGTGCGTGGATACCAAATGGCACCCTATTCCCGATATAGTGCACTACTTTTGACCAGAGCCCTATGGATCCTGGTCAAAAGTAGTGCACTTCATAGAGAAAAATGTGGCATTTGGGACAAGTTATATGATACATTATTTGCAGAATATTTCTGTCACTGTTCTGGGAAAGAGAGGAATTAGGGCCAAATGACAGATTTAGTTCCATCTGGCTTGATAGATAAATTCAATTAATTGACTTCAACATGAACAGAATTATGTACGATGAACTGTACTTACACTGTAGCGGTATAATCCACCCACACTGAAGAAGTTGGCTATGTGTGGATATGCACTCTCCTTCTGTATGTTTTTTCAATGACAGAGACCGGTATGCAATGAAGGGGAGACAGAGAGAAGGGAGATACTGAGTTGGGCCGGTAGGTGCCGGGATTCGTGCCCACACAGTCAGGGGAATCATATATGTGCTGAGGGCGGTGGTCTTAACTACAAGGCCAACGTCAGGCACGTGTTCTGTGTGTGTGTGTTCATTGACGCATTTGTACAATACCAGGATCTGAAGCCATCTCTGAGGATGTGGCGATACGCAACTCTCACCATAAAAGTTAAGAGCACGTACATTTGATGGCTTGATAGGACTATTGAGACCATATTATCTTATTATTTATTACATATGAATAATTATGACATATTACTACATTCAACCGATTTATTTATCTGAACATCAAGAGGGGACTTCTGATCTAATTATGTAATGTTCAAAGATGGAGGCTGCGTCCCAAATGGCACCCTATTCCCTATATAGTGCACTACTTTGTCCAGAGCCCTATGGGCCCTGTACGGAATAGGGTGCCATTTGGGACACACTCCTAGTGATGTCATGTTCAAAGGACAGAGAGAGAGAGAGCTACGTCGTACCCAAGCCAGACTTATATAACGATTTATGGATTCATGAGATGCAACGGAGAGTCCTTCATGTCCATCGACTAGCTCTTAATGTGAATAAATCTCTTAAATGACGGCTGGAGATGTAATCTTAGACGATATCAACAACCTTATCCACCCAGAAATCACATATTCAGCTTTTAAAACTTAACAAGATCTCTGCCTCCTGTGTAGCAATGGTCATTTCATGACTAAACTCTCATTTTCTTGTACTGAATTTAACAGCGTACATTAAGGTATAAATCCCCTTTTTTAGGCCGACGGAAAGCCATACTCTGTACATTAATCACAGAAAATTGAAGTAATGACATAAATAAATTGAACTACGGAAATTACAGTGTTGGCATTAAGAGGCATTAAGAGAGTGATCGGTCATCTTATGGGACAGTAGAATACCACTGACTTCATGAAAAAGTTTGACACTGTGAAACACTGAGGAAAAATGACTTCCCTTGTGAGTCAGTATGGGAGAGAAAAGACAAAAAGGTGGGGAGAGAAATAAACAGCAATGAGGATAAAGATGGAGACAGAGGTAGAAAGAGAGCAATAAAGGGAGAAAGAGAGAGACAGGGCCAGAAAGAGATAGAGCAGAGAAAGAGAGAGAGTGGATGAAAAGTGTCAGGTAAGGACTCACACTTGTCCTGCTCAGGTGGTTCCAGAAGGTCACTCTCTGTGTCACTGGGAATGTGCCATGGCTGTCTGATGGCCTGCAGCTGCTGGTAGAACTCATCCTATAGGAGAGGAGATGGGATGGGAGGAGAGGAGATGGGAGGAGACATTACAGGGTTGACTCAAGCTGTAGGTAAACAACAGGTGTCTAATTGAGTATAAAAAAACGACCTACAAATCATTTTGAGAGGTTGTTTTTAAGTTTAACAAAGTGTGATGAGCTCCATATAGTGATGAGCTCTGGCCGTGATAGCATAACAACAATGTATACTATACATACAACTTGTTTGGAATTAGAGAGATAAATAATTGAATCATCATGATGGAAAGCTGCATACATAGCTATACATTTACAAACGTAGGCATACAACATGAACTGGGCCAAGGTTTAAAACATGTTCTTCTGGAAAATATATATCTAATACAGCTGTTAGAAGTCTGTAAGCAACTTTGAGGCTTGAACACATCGCACAGAATGTGGATCTAGAGTTCGTCTGCCGATCGTTCAGCACGCTGTGTTTTATGGACCACCCACTGTAGACGTCTGACTGACGACATTTAGGTCGATTCTACATGTAAAACCGGTGCGCACTCGGTTTGCAAATTACTGCCGGCACTCTGTTCAGAGGTACTAAGTACTCTCGGCTGGCAAACTGTTGATGTGTCTGAGCCTTTATATTCTGTCATTTTTAAACCACTCATTTATTTTTTTATTTTTTTGTATTTCTAAACGTCTCGATGGTTGAAAACAGAGAAAATCTATCTATCGCTCTCTCGCCCTCTCGTTCCATCTCCTCGCTCTCTTTCTCTCTTGTTCCATCTCCATCTGTCGCTCTTGCTCTCTCGTTCCATCTCCTCTCTCATTCCATCTCCTCTCTCTCTCTCTCGCTCTGTCTAAAAGGAAAATTACAGAGAAATTGTTAGTGAACTAGAAACCAAAGAGTTCCCCATTTTAGTTCTACAGCTTTTAAAACCAAGTACACCTTGAAGTATAGTCCTCGGGGCCAAACTTTAATAAATAAATTGCCCGTGTTCCCTTCTAATGGCTTTTATGTGTTCTAGTTTTGTTCCCGTCGAAAGGATTTTATGTGTTCTAGTTTTTCAGTGTTAAAAGGTGATGGATGTTTCCCAGCCAGTCAGTAAGCTGGTCAGCCAGCCACTCAGTGAGTCAATCAGTCATTTAGCCAGTCAGTAAGCCAGCCTGTCAGTTAGTCTCGATGGTGGAGAAAGAGAGGACGCCTCCAAGCGTCTTTTGTCGAGTCCTGGTCAAAAGTAGTGCACTATTAAAGGGAGTAGGGTGCCATTTGGGACGTAAAGGCAGTGTTTCAAGAAGAGTTTACAACAGGAAGAGGAAGAATCAGGTTTGTACATCCATTCTTTACTGTCCTCTCTCTTGCTCCCCTCTCTCTTGCTCCCCTCTCTCTTGCTCCCCTCTCTTCCTCTCCCTTGTTTTCTGTACATCCAGTTTTATAAACAGGCCCAGGATTCTATCTCTGTCTCTGTCTCTGTCTCTGTCTCTGTCTCTGTCTCTGTCTCTGTCTCTGTCTCTCTGTCTCTCTGTCTCTCTCTCTCTCTCTCTCTCTCTCTCTCTCTCTCTCTCTCTCTCTCTCTCTCTCTCTCTCTCTCTCTCTCTCTCTCTCTCTCTCTCTCTCTCTCTCTCTCTCTCTCTCTCTCTCTGTCTCTTGACCCTCTCCACCACTAGCTGTCTACCAGGTGATGCACACTCACACAAAGCACACACACACACACCTCATACTCACAGAAACACACACACTCACAGCCAACACTGCTGTCACATGTTATAGAGACATTGAACCACTGGACACTTCCCGTTTCACTCTGTGTATTTAAATACTGTATCCTCGACATAGCTTATTCTAATATTTCTACTACTGCACGATGTATTCTTACACTGTTTATACACACCACATATTTATTTACATTCTGGATTATTGACATAGCTCATTCTAATATATCTACTGTTGTACATATAATTCTTAGTATATCTGGTGTAAATTCTCCAGCTATACTGCACATACGTCTAGATTGTATTTTGATTACTGCTACACTGCTATTTGGGTTGTTAATTGGATTCCTCGTCCTTGATTTCTTGTTTCTTTTGTACTCTTTCTACATTTTAATTATTTGTGTACTTTGACATTTTACTGCAATAAACTTTGATTTGATTTGATGGCTCTCTCTGTTCTTCTCTCTCTCTCTCTCTCTCTCTCTCTCAGTGGACACTAGTCATCCCGCTGGTCCAGGTGGCTCCAATCATTTGTGAATCAGAATCAGGTGACTTCGCTCCGCTCGCTGGTGTTTTTGATAATCTCAGTAGGCGTCAACCTCAAGCAACTGTCCAAAAAATACAGAGGAATCACAAAACTCCTGCCCGCAATTAATAAAGCCCTCAGAAAGGGGGTCTCATATTTAACAATGTGGCTGTGAAGTAGACCATGAAAAGGAACTTGAGACAAAAAAATCCCATTGAAATATTCCCCTTTAAAGCCAGACACATTTTTTCCACAGTGAGTAGACATCCTACTGTATGGACCTCCCATCACTATGCCACACCCCCCATGATGTCTCTGTGTGTGTGTGTGTGTGTGTGTGTGTGTGTGTGTGTGTGTGTGTGTGTGTGTGTGTGTGTGTGTGTGTGTGTGTGTGTGTGTGTGTGTGTGTGTGTGTGTGTGTGTGTGTGTGTGTGTGTGTGTTCTATGCGCCCTCGCGTGCTCTCATGTTCTAATGCCAACCTATTACAACCCATTACATTACCCAAGGAATTACAATAAATTAGGGGTAAATTTCACTTCCATGACCCAAGGTTTATGGTAATTAAACCTGGGTTTTTCTGTTCTTTTACACACTGGTTCATCCTAAATGACCTACTGCATGACAAACGAAGGTCAGTTTTGACTTATCCCTCTTATAGTTTAGGTTCTGATTTTGAAAGGCTGATCCTAGATCTGTGCTTTAAGGAAACATCCCCCCGGTGTGAGTGGGTACCTCTGACAGATAGGCCCTGAGGCTGGAGGCCTTGCCCAGACTATCTGTCGTACTCAGCCCAGGAGGGGTGAGCAGGGGCCTGGGTCGGGTCGGTTGACTGGTAGGGGTCACCGGTCTGCTCCTCGACCTCCTGAACGTCACCTCCTTATGACCCCCGTGACCTCCAACACCCGGGGTCACGGCCGTCATGGCCGACCTGGAGGTCAGCAGGCTGTTGGGGGTCATGGGCCTGCTGCTGGGGGTTCTAGGAGTTGTAGTTCTGCTGCCGGGGTTGCTGGGAGAATGAGTTCTGTGCCCAGTCGTCATGGTGAGGGAGGTTGGTTTCCGGGTGAGCAGAGGGCTAAGTTTGGGGCTGACCAGGGGGTAGCCTATGGAGCTGGGCTTGGCTGAGCGGGCGCTGAGGATGGGGGACTGGGGTCTGGAGGGTGGTCTGGAGGTCTGGCCTGGTAAGGGTAGAGTGTTGGGGAGGGTTCCACCCGGGAGGGAGGTGTGGAACAGAGGGGTGAGGAGCAGACTACTGTGGGGGCTGTTGGGGCTCCGCTGGGCTAGTTTCCCCTGCTCCGCCAGTTTGGCCAGGTCCTTCTCCACCTCTGGAGGGGCACAGAGACAAAGACAGACAGGTTTGATAATAAAATGAATTCATGACAAATAACATACTGTATAAAAGTAAGGCCAAGGGACATAGTCAACAAAATATCTGGGCCTTATTATATAAAACAGAGAAAGGGCAAAGGTGGGCCATGTTCAGATATGCACGCTTATCTTTCAAATCTTTCAAAAAAAGCATCGCAACGCTTTCATTGATGTGTGTTTCTGGACTAGAGACACAGGATGGACTCATTTACATTACAAAACATCCCAGAAGATATCACAGGCTTCATAACAGGAGAGTGGGACTGCTGCCTTTCCTTTTCATGATGTTTGTCTTAAAACCCCTTTCACTGGTCATTGAAAACAATATTTACTGACTCTGTAAATTGTGGTGAATCCTGCTTCAGTAAAAATTCCGGATTGACATTAAAAACGAATGTCACATAACATGAAGATTGCATCCCAAATGGCAACCTATTTCCTATGTAGTGCACTACTGTTGACCAGGGCCCATAGGGCTCTGGTCTAAAGCAGTGCACTACATAGGGAGCAGAGTGCAATTTGGGACGGGTACCCTATTTCCTATGTAATGGCACCCAATTTCCTATTTCCTATGTAATGCACCCTATTTCCTATGTAGTGCACTACTGTTTACCAGGGCCCATAGGGCTCTGGTCAAAAGCAGTGCACTACATAGGGAGCAGGGTGCAATTTGGGACACACAGAAGTGTTATTCCAAAATTCTGAAAATATATTTGTTTGCTTTATTGGTAGTTACGAAAACAGTTTTGTTTGTCAGAGGATGGGATAGGACTGCCAATGAGAACATCTGGGGGTAGCCTGCTCTCCGCTCCTCATCTCCCTGTTTTTGTCCTTTTTAAGGCTCTGACGCTGTTGGGTTTTCAGCGATCCAAGCTGGGAGTTATCATGCGAGAGGGATATTTTCAGGAATGACTCACCGCGAAGAGTTCGTACCAAACGGCACCCCATTCCCTATAGTGCACTACTTTTACCAGAGCTCTATGGACACTGGTCAAAAGTAGTGCACTATGTAGGAAATATTATGCCATTTGGGATGGACCCTAACTCCCTAAGAATTCTCAGAGAACCGTGTATTTGTGACATTTAATAAATGACACGTAGTGGAAGCATTACATGTACTTCATAAACCTTGACTTCAACCATTTATGAGCAAAGAGAGACTTCTCCAAAACAAACAACATTTCATTTTTCCACGCTTCAAAAATGCAAAACACATGTTCACTCATCGCAAATGACTAGCTACAGTCGATCCACATATTGCAAAATACTCCAAAACTACTATGATACTGTAGGTCAACTAACATTATACAAGAGCACTGAGCAGAGTTGGAGAGATGATTTAATCTTGTTTGAAAGTTTAAGAAGTGTGTGTCTGTAAGTTTGTTTGAAAACTCATCTAAATTGTTTGTATTGTATAGCGTCCATCCGGCACCCTGTGTATTTAATTCCATGACGTGGATAACTATATAGCTGGATCTGTAGTTAATTAGTTGTAATTGTAACAGTCTCTTGAAACCAGACAGAGATACTACACCATGGCAATATGTTCACTTACTGTATGTGTGTGTACATCATACTGACATTGTGTTCTTTGTTGTTTTAAATTAAACTCAGATACTGTGTGTGTGTGTGTGTGTGTGTGTGTGTGTGTGTGTGTGTGTGTGTGTGTGTGTGTGTGTGTGTGTGTGTGTGTGTGTGTGTGTGTGTGTGTGTGTGTGTGTGTGTGTGTGTGTGTGTGTGTGTGTGTGTGTGTGTGTGTGTTTGCACCATACACTAACATTGAGTCCTGTGTTGTTTTAGCCCATATGCTGTTGTAGACTGTGTTTGTAGACCTGCTGACCTCTGATCCAATAGAGCTATATAATATAGGAGAACATGTCTGTATCCCAAATGGCACCCTATTCCCTATATAGCCAGTACTTTTGACCAGGGCGCATAGGGCATATATAGGGAATAATGTACCTGTGTGTAGAAATGAGAATATATGAGCAACTGAGATTATAGGAAGCTTTATAGCCTTAAACCACTCATTTTCGGTGGATTGGCAATCCCTGTAAAGTATCCTTCTTTTTAAATGAAGCCATTTCATTGCGGCTCTGCCACATAATTGGAAGAGGCAATTACTTAAAGAAGAAATTAAAGAATTAGTCTATTAGCCACCCATTAAAAACCTGAAAAGGCAAAAAATGATTAGTGTACATCGAAAAATGTATCAGTTTCACTTAAAGTCAAATGGTTTGACAGCAACGCTGCATAAAATTAAGTCAGTTGGGATCAGGCTCTTTGATGTCCCAATACCTTGGAATCTGGTCTATGAACTGGTTTATACAAATCAACTGACACGTCAATCCGTTCGTTTTAATTGAAGATATTGTCAGGTTTTGGCCAAGACTGTTCGGGTTTTGGTCACTAGATGTCCCCATTGCACCTTTTTTGTACCTTTTGTTTTTCTTGCTCTAATTATTGTTTGCACCTGTAGGTCATTCCCTTGTTAGTATTTAAACCCTGTGTGTTCCTCAGTTCCTTGCTCAGTGTTTGTAAGTTAGCACCCAGCCTCAGCCCAAGCCTTGTTCTTTACAGATATTTATTTTATTGGATTTTCCAGAGGTTCTCTGGTTTAGTTCTTGTGTATATTTTGAGTAGTCTTTTGAGGTTTGTTTTTTCCCTGCTGTTTTGTACCACTTTGTGGAGTTTCTTTTGTATTTTGGAGGATTTCCATTTTGTGCCTCTTGGCTTTATTTTTGGACATTGTGGATTTAGTTTCTTTGCCTGAAGATTTTGTTCTTTAATTAAACCACCATCTCTAGTACTGCTGTGTCTGCCTCATCTTCTGGGTTCTGACGATTATTAGTGACTGTTTCTCGCACCGGGTCCTGACAGAAACACTGAGCCATTATAATGAACCCAGAGGCAGCCAGTACCCAGGATCTTTTTTCCATGCTGTCCCACCACGAGGGGACTGTCCAACGCCACGAAGCTGCTCTGGTTCAGCAAGAGGCCTTAATGGCTAGACATTCTCAACTTCTGTCAGAGATGCTGACTTCCATAAAGCAGATTTCGGATCGACTTTCCCCGGCAACCGCTTCTGCTCCAGTTCATCAGATTCAAGTGCCCCTGGCAGTTAACCCCCTGGCTGAACCTCGTCTGCCGCCTCCCCAACGGTTCTCAGGGGATCCGAGTGTTTGTAAGGGGTTTTTCACCCAATGTTCTCTCTCCTTTGAGCTGCAACCATCGTCGATTCCCACCGACCGGTCCAAGATAGCATATATCATCACCCTGCTGTCGGAAAAAGCCCTAGCCTGGGCTACTGCTGTGTGGGATGCCCAAAGTCCCTGCTGTGCCAGCTACTCTACCTTTGCTGAAGAATTCAAGCGAGTGTTTCAAGGTCCTACCAACGGCCCTGACTCAGCCAAACAGCTCCTGACTCTCCGCCAAGGTCGGCGCAGCGTGACGGACTATGCCATCCAGTTCCGCACTGTGGCAGCAGCAAGTGGCTGGAACGACGAGGCGCTCACAGTGTGTTTTTTGAAGGGTCTTTCTGACACCATCCAAGATGAACTGGCCACTCGGGAACCACCGGACAACCTCGAGTCCCTTATCAAGTTGGCTTCACGCATAGACCAGCGTCTGAGAGAGAGAGAACTCAACCGTAGACCGCTCACCCTAGCTCCTATCGGTTCCAGCTCCGAGTCTCCACCTTTATCCTCGCTGGCTCCACCAGAACCCATGCAGGTTGGACGCATCTCCCAGGCTGAGAGAGACCGCCAGATGAGGGAGCGATGCTGTCTATATTGCGGCAAACCGGGCCATTTCCGCTCCACGTGTCCCGGGCTCCAGGGAAACGCACTCTCCCGTGCAGGCCTGGGAGGACTGTAACGGGAAACATAACCTCCTCCCATCCATCCAACTCCCGCCTGCTCATTCCAGTTACCCTTTCCTGGGACGACCACGAGTTTTCTCTTCAAGCCTTGGTAGACTCTGGAGCCGCAGGTAACTTCATGGATGGGGTCTGGGCGAAAGAGAATGGCGTTCCTTCTGAACCTCTGAGTGACCCCATAAGGGTTACTACGTTGGATAGAAGCCCTTTGGGATCTGGACTTGTTACTCGTGCCACTACCCCCTTGCGACTTTCAGTTTCCCAACACCAGGAAGTGATGAACTTTCATCTGATCTCCTGTTCCGAGTTCCCTCTCGTCCTTGGTTATCCCTGGCTTCACAGCCATAACCCTCACATCGACTGGTCTGTGGGCACTATCAAGCAGTGGGGTCCTACGTGCCAAGCCACTTGTATCTTCCCGAGTTCCCAGAGTTCCCCTTCCGAGTCTCTAGAATCCATCGACCTGTCCCGAGTTCCCGAGTGTTACCATGACCTCAAACTGGTATTTAGCAAACAGAGGGCCACCAAACTACCACCCCATAGACCTTACGATTGCACCATCGACCTGTTTCCGGGGACCTGCCCTCCCAGGGGTCGGATCTTTTCCCTTTCTCCTCCCGAACGAGCTGCTATGGATACCTACATCAAGGATGCTCTGGCAGCAGGCCTCATGCGTCCATCTACCTCGCCGGCGGGAGCAGGGTTTTTCTTTGTGGCCAAGAAAGACGGTGGATTACGACCTTGCATCGACTACCGGGGACTCAAAGCCATAACCGTTCGTAACCGCTACCCCTTATGGCCACAGCCTTTGAGCTGCTCCAGGAAGCAGTTGTATTCACTAAGCTTGACCTGCGGAACGCATACCATCTTGTGCGGATCAAACCCGGGGACGAGTGGAAGACCGCTTTCAACACGCCTACTGGTCACTACGAATACTCGGTGATGCCCTTCGGCCTGACCAACGCTCCGGCTGTGTTCCAAGCGCTCATAAACGATGTGCTTAGGGATATGCTTAACATCTTCGTGTTTGTTTACTTGGATGACATCCTCATCTTTTCGAGCTCCCTTCAAGAACACACTAAGCATGTCAGACAAGTGCTCAAACGCCTCCTAGACAGCCATTTGTACGTTAAGCCGGAAAAGTGTGAATTCCATTCCTCTCGAGTACAATTCCTGGGATTTATAGTGGAACCCGGTCGAGTCCAGATGGACCCCAAGAAGGTAGGGGCGGTAGCGGATTGGCCCACCCCCAAGTCCGTTAAGGAAGTTCAGCGTTTCCTGGGCTTCACCAACTTTTACCGCAAGTTCATCAAGAACTTCAGCTCAGTGTCAGCCCCTCTCTCAGCTGTAACCAAGGGTGGCAACACAAGGTTTCTGTGGGGAAGAGAAGCTGAGACGGCCTTCCAAGGACTCAAGCAGCGCATCCTCTCTGCTCCCATCCTGACACTACCAACGGCGGATGAACCTTTTGTGGTGGAGGTAGACGCATCAGAGGTTGGGGTTGGAGCTGTCCTGTCTCAGAGGGGTGAAGACAAGAAGCTTCATCCTTGCGCCTTCTTCTCTCACCGGCTTACCCCGGCCGAGAGGAATTACGATGTGGGGGATCGTGAACTCCTAGCGGTTAAGATGGCATTGAAGGAATGGAGACACTGGCTCGAGGGGGCTTCTCAACCGTTTCAAGTGCTTACGGACCACAAAAATCTGGAGTATATCCAGCAGGCGAAGCGGTTGAACTCCAGACAAGCTCGATGGTCTCTTTTCTTCAGCCGATTCCAGTTTATTCTCACCTATAGACCCGGGTCGAAGAATCTCAAACCGGATGCCTTGTCACGAGTCTACTCTCCTGCCATTCGAGAAGATACTGACATGACTGTCCTTCCGGCCGCTAAGATCGTGGCTCCGATCTCGTGGCAAGTGGAGGATACCGTGAAACAAGCTCAAGCCATCGAACCGGGCCCTGGAGGAGGTCCTGCTAATCGGTTGTTTGTTCCCAAGGCAGCAAGGTCCCAAGTCCTTCTGTGGGGGCACTCCTCTCGCCTCACCTGTCACCCGGGCGTAGGTCGCACCTTGGAGTTCATCCAGCGTAAGTTCTGGTGGCCCACCATAAAAGAAGACGTTGCCACTTTCGTCAAGGCCTGTTCCGTGTGCTGCCAGGGCAAATCTTCTCACCTCCGCCCTCAAGGACTCCTTCACCCTTTATCTATTCCCCACCGACCCTGGTCCCATATCTCGTTGGACTTTATTACTGGCCTTCCTCCGTCCCATGGTAATACTACGATCCTAGTCATCATCGACAGGTTTTCTAAGGCGGCCAGGTTTGTTCCCTTGACCAAATTACCTTCTGCCAAGGAAACAGCTGAGTTGGTGATTAACCATGTGTTCCGAGTCTTTGGGATTCCGCAAGATATGGTTTCCGACAGAGGTCCCCAGTTCGCCTCAAGGTTTTGGAAGGCCTTCTGCCAACTCATAGGGGCCACGGCCAGTTTATCTTCAGGGTACCATCCGGAGTCCAATGGCCAAACTGAGAGGATGAATCAGGAGCTGGAAACCACCCTCAGATGCATGGTTTCCAACAACCCGTCCACATGGTCATCCTTCATTGTTTGGGCCGAGTACGCGCACAACACCTTGTGCTCCTCCTCCACTGGTATATCCCCGCATGAGTGTCAGTTTGGCTATGCGCCTCTATTGTTCCCGGACCAGGAGGCAGAAGTCAGAGTGCCTTCAGCCTCGAGGTTCATCAGACGCTGTCGGCTTACGTGGAAGAAGGCACGTCTTAATCTTCTGCGTTCCTCTCAGCAGTACCAACGACAAGCCAACAGACGTCGCCGTCCCGGTCCTACCCTGTACCCCGGCCAGAGAGTATGGCTCTCAACTAAGAACTTACCACTACGGGTGGAGTCTCGCAAGCTGTCCCAGAGGTTCATCGGTCCCTTTAAGATTGCCAGGAGAGTCAATCCCGTTACTTTTCGCCTGCACTTACCCAGATCCCTTAAGATCAATCCAACATTTCACATTTCTTTATTAAAACCTGTTGTTTTTTCTCCCCTTATCCCGGCAGGCAGACCTCCCCCTCCGCCCCGTGTCATCGGTGGCCAGTCGGCTTATACCGTCCACCGGATACTGGATTCCCGCCGGGTGCAGCGGTCCTGGCAGTATCTGGTGGACTGGGAAGGCTACGGTCCCGAGGAGCGCTCCTGGGTTCCTGCCAAGGACATACTGGACCCTGACCTCATTCGTCAGTTCAGGACCCTCCACCCTGAGAAGGCTGGTAGGAACGTCAGGAGCCGTTCCTAGGAGGGGGATTCTGTCAGGTTTTGGCCAAGACTGTTCGGGTTTTGGTCACTAGATGTCCCCATTGCACCTTTTTTGTACCTTTTGTTTTTCTTGCTCTAATTATTGTTTGCACCTGTAGGTCATTCCCTTGTTAGTATTTATACCCTGTGTGTTCCTCAGTTCCTTGCTCAGTGTTTGTAAGTTAGCACCCAGCCTCAGCCCAAGCCTTGTTCTTTACAGATATTTCTTTTATTGGATTTTCCAGAGGTTCTCTGGTTTAGTTCTTGTGTATATTTTGAGTAGTCTTTTGAGGTTTGTTTTTTCCCTGCTGTTTTGTACCACTTTGTGGAGTTTCTTTTGTATTTTGGAGGATTTCCATTTTGTGCCTCTTGGCTTTATTTTTGGACATTGTGGATTTAGTTTCTTTGCCTGAAGATTTTGTTCTTTAATTAAACCACCATCTCTAGTACTGCTGTGTCTGCCTCATCTTCTGGGTTCTGACGATTATTAGTGACTGTTTCTCGCACCGGGTCCTGACAGATATTATATAAAATACTTGCTACAAAGACAATGCTTAATAGATGGGGCATTGAACAGTCAGCCTTACACAGACTCTGCCACGAGGAAACAGAATCAATAGAACATGGTTTCTGGTACTGTCCATCGGTGGCTCACTCTTGGAGTCAGGTCCAGGAATGGTTGTTATGTCATAATATCAGGGTTCAGATGAACCTGCAAACTGTGCTGTTTGGGGATCGGAAAAACCTTGATCAGTCAATGGGAAAAATCATTATACTTTTGGGTAAAGTCATTCTTTTTAGGGCAATATCAGTACAAATAGGGAGGCTCAAGACCCTTATAAGACCTCACAGTAAAATGGAGGGTGGTATTGCAAAGGGAAATAGCTAAATGTTATTATACTGAGAAAGATGGGTTAATCTGTGGACATCAGAGGGTTGGAGTTAAGATCAGAATTAATAGTTGATTGGACTCTGTATGTGAAAATCCAGCACTTGCAGAAAGAGGAAATTAGGAATATACAGTACAGTATGTATAATTATTCAACTACATGTACTGTACATGTGAGCAAAAATATCTGTAAGTAGCAGTAGAAGTATTGTTGTCCTTTAGTTTACTCCAATCAGGGGAGGGGTGGTAGGGTTGGGATAATTTTAATTTTTTTATAACGACAGCTTTGATGACAGCTTTGCACACTCTTGGCATTCTCTCAACCGGCTTCATGAAAGAGTAGCCACATGGAATGCATATCAATTAACAGGTGTGCCTTGTTAAAAGTTCATTTGTGGAATTTATTTTCTTCTTAATGCATTTGAGCCAATCAGTTGTGTTGTGACACGGTACAGTAAGGGTGGTATACAGAAGATAGCCCTATTTGGTAAAAGACGAAGTCCATATTATGGCAAGAATAGCTCATATAAGCAAAGAGAAACGACAGTCCATCATTACTTTAAGACATAAAGGTCAGTCAATGGGGAACATTTCATGAACTTTGAACGTTTCTTCAAGAGCAGTCACAAAAACAATCAAGCGCTATGATGAAACTGGCTCTCATGACGACCGCCACAGGAAAGGAAGACCCAGAGGTACCTCTGCTGCAGAGGACAAGTTCATTAGAGTCACCAGCCTCAGAAATTGCAGCCCAAATAAATTCTTCACAGAGTTCAAGTAACAGACACGTCTCAACATCAACTGTTCAGTACCCGCAAAACACCAGTCTCAACGTCAACAGTGAAGAGCTGACTCCGGAATGCTGGCCTTCTAGGCAGAGGTAAAAAGCCATATCTCAGACTGGCCAATAAACAGAAAAGATTAAGACGGGCAAAAGAACACAGACACTGGACAGAAGGCCAGCATCCCGGAGTCGCCTCTTCACTGTTGACATTGAGACTGGTGTTTTGCGGGTACTATTTATTGAAGCTGCCAGTTGAGGACTTGTGAGGCGTCTGTTTCTCAAACTAGACACTCTAATGTACTTGTCCTCTTGTTCAGTTTTGCACCGGGGCCTCCCACTCCTCTTTCTATTCTGGTTAGAGCAAGTTTGCGCTGTTCTGTGAAGGTAGTAGTACACAGCATTGTACGAGATCTTCAGTTTCTTGGCATTTTCTCGCATGGAATAGCCTTCATTTCTCAGAACAAGAATAGACTGATGAGTTTCAGAAGAAAGTCCTTTGTTTCTGGCCATTTTGAGCCTGTAATCGAACCCACAAATGCTGATGCTCCAGATACTCAACTAGTCTAAAGGCCAGTTGTATTGCTTATTTAATCAGCACCACAGTTTTCAGCTGTGCTAACATAATTGCAAAAGGGTTTCAAATGATCAATTAGTCTTTTAAAATGATAAACTTGGATTAGCTAACACAACGTGCCATTGGAACACAGGAGGGATGGTTACTGATAATGGGCCTCTGTATGCCTATGTACAGTCGTGGCCAAGTTTTGAGAATGACACAAATATTAATTTCCACAAAGTTTACTGCTTCAGTGTCTTTAGATATTTTTGTCAGATGTTACTATGGAATACTGAAGTATAGTGACAAGCATTTCATAAGTGTCAAAGGCTTTTTTTAAACAATTACATGAAGTTGATGCAAAGAGTCGATATTTGCAGAGTTGACCCTTCATTTTCAAGACCTCTGCAATCCGCCCTGGATTAACTTCTGGGCCACATCCTGACTGATGGCAGCCCATTCTTGCTTAATCAATGCTTGGAGTTTGTCAGAATTGGTGGGTTTTTGTTTGTCCACCGCCTCTTTTGGATTGACCACAAGTTCTCAATGGGATTAAGGTCTGGGGAGTTTCCTGGCCATGGACCCAAAATATCGATGTTTTGGTCCCCGAGCCACTTAGTTATCACTTTTGCCTTATGGCAAGGTGCTCCATCATGCTGGAAAAGGCATTGTTCGTCACCAATTGTTCCTGGATGGTTGGGAGAAGTTGCTCTCAGAGGATGTGTTGGTACCATTCTTTATTCATGGCTGTGTTCTTAGGCAAAATTGTGAGTGAGCCCACTCCCTTGGCTGAGAAGCAACCCCACACATGAATGGTCTCAGGATGCTTTACTGTTGGCATGACACAGGACTGATGGTAGCGCTCACCTTGTCTTCTCCGGACAAGCTTTTTTCCGGATGCCCCAAACAATCGGAAAGGGGATTCATCAGAGAAAATGACCCCAGTCCTCAGCAGTTCAATCCCTGTACCTTTTGCAGAATATCAGTCTGTCCCTGATGTTTTTCCTGGAGAGAAGTGGCTTCTTTGCTGCCCTTCTTGACACCCGGCCATCCTCCAAAAGTCTTCGCCTCACTGTGCGTGCAGATGCACTCACACCTGCCTGCTGCCATTCCTGAGCAAGCTCTGTACTGGTGGTGCCCCGATCCCGCAGCTGAATCAACTTTAGGAGATGGTCCTGGCGCTTGCTGGACTTTCTTGGGCGCCCTGAAGCCTTCTTCACAACAATTGAACCGCTCTCCTTGAAGTTCTTGATGATCCAATAAATGGTTGATTTAGGTGCAATCTTACTGGCAGCAATATCCTTGCCTGTGAAGCCCTTTTTGTGCAAAGCAATGTGTTTCCTTGCGGGTAACCATGTTTAACAGAGGAAGAACAATGATTCCAAGCTCCACCCTCCTTTTGAAGCTTCTAGTCTGTTATTCAAACTCAATCAGCATAACAGAGTGATCTCCAGCCTTGTCCTCGTCAACACCCACACCTGTGTAAACGAGAGAATCACTGACATGATGACAGCTGATCCTTTTGTGGCAGGGCTGAAATGCAGTGGAAATGTTCTTTTGTGATTCAGTTCATTTGCATGGCAAAGAGGGACTTTGCAATTAATTACAATTCATTTGATCACTCTTCATAACATTCTGGAGTATATGCAAATTGCCATCATACAAACTGAGGCACCAGACTTTGTGAAAATGAATATTTGTGTCATTCTCAAAACTTTTGGCCATGACTGTACAGTAGATATTCCATAAAAGAATAAACCGTTTCCAGCTACAATAGTCATTTACAACATTAACAATGTCTACACTGTATTTCTGATCAATTTGTTGTTATTTTAATGGACAAAAAAAATTGCTTTCCTTTCAAAAACAAGAACATTTCTAAGTGACGCCAAACTTTTCAACGTTAGTGTACATTTTAAGGAAAACAGTGTGTTTTACAATAGTTATCTTTTGTTTGTTTTTAATCCCATCCTTGAGCTACCCTCAACCCCTCCTATCTACAGTATCTCTAAAGACCATCCAGTTCTGAACATATATACATTTTACGGACAGTGTATATTTTACATGAGTTATCGTGTTGTTTTTAGTCCCACCCTTTAGCTCCACTCAACTCCTCCCATCTATCTACGAACACCATTTAGTTTTGATTTCTATTTGCTATATATTTTTCAACTGTGCTGTGATGTTTCACAAATGTTCTGAACCTTTCTATTCTCATAGTTTCTACGGATTGTAAATTAAAGATAAATATTCTGATAAAAGTATTATATTATTGATCGATTGACTAAGAAGTGCTATCTGCAGGTTTAGCTCCAGATAAATCGCGTCGAGAGATTTACAGAGTTAGCAAAACGTCACACCGGGGTAGCCTACACAAAACACAGCCCTTATTTGAAGTGTTTCTAAAATCCCCTATGGGAAAAATGAATTGTGGAAAAACAATTGGAACCATTTCCCTCTTTGACTGCTAGTTTTTATGGGTAGTATGACTCATACTGTGGTGCTCTATAGTGTGTAAGCCAGTGACAAAAAAAAAAGAAATTTAATACATTTTAAATTCAGGCTGTAACACAACAAAATATGGAAAAAGTCAAGGGTGTGAAAACTTTCTGAAGGCACTGTACATGGGTTCTTCATGCATTGCCATACTATTTCATCACAGTGTCAGATCTGGGTTAGTAACTTGAGAAAACAGGAAACATCTACTGAAACACCAAATGTAAACCTATAGGAAGCGACTTGAATATCCAACTGTACACAGCAAGTGATAAATGAATACACAACTACTTCTAATGTTGAGAAACTGTACAGGAAGCTGCTTTTATAATGACATATTTCGGTCAGTGTTATGCGAGTGTTTATAAGCAGTGAAGAAAATGAAGTAGTGTCATAGGTATGAGGGCGTGAAATGTCATACTCTCCCACACAGCACCCATTCTACCATGACCAATATAGTTGGTGTTTGATTCAACTAAACAGGATATGCTGATAAATAATCGGTTCCCATAAAGCCGATATGATCATCTTGAGCTTCTTACTGATGTTATGATAAACAAAAGCATTCTTTCGCTCGGTTTGGAAAATCGTTCTTCCTGATCGTAAATGATTTGGGTGTTGATGCAGTCATGCTGTTACTGTAAGTGTGACGAAGATAGTTCCCCTTCCACTCCTCCTCCTGTCCTCTCCAATTAAAACATGGCTCTCACATCCCGTTTATTAAACATCTAAGACGACGTCCCAAATGGCACACTGTTCCCTGTATCGTGCACTACTTTTCACCAGAGTCCTTGTCAAAAGTAGTGCACTATAAAGGGAAAAAGGGTGCCATTTGGGACACATTCTAAAAATCAGGAATGTATTTATCTGTATCTTGATTAACTCGCTGTAGTTCAAGTACTGTGCTCTGTGTTCACAGTCTGGGCTGATGCCTGGCCTCCAGACTAAAATAAGTGATGACAATTGTTTAAAAGACAATCAAGGTTGGAGGCATCAGGACTCAAATGCACTTAGCACAAGGCGGGTGGGAGGGAGGAGGCAGATATCATCAAGGAGAAACTCTTTGATCAGAAAGAGAAGGTATTTAGTGATAGAGTGCAGGACCACAGCATTACAACACCCTTACAACTGTTAGATCACATGCAATGCTTTATTGACTCCGGCTTCCAACCTCTCCAAAATGGAAACTTTAAAGACAGGCACACTGGCGGGCACACGCACAGGCACGCACACACACACACACGTTAACGAATCAGTCATCTCTTTTCGTTTGGATAAAATCTGCATGGTGTCGGCCAGAATGAGATGTACTCCCTGAATAACATTAAACAACATGATTACAGATAAATGATGTAGAACGGAGAGGAGAATTATCATGAATCATCAGTTTTAGCATTACCCTAAAACTGATCCCAGATCTGTGTGTGCTCAAGACTACTCCATTGCTGCCTTTGTTTGGCATAACAAGGAGCGACAAGGAGTTGGCATGATAAGACAAACAGACTGGCAGTCAGACTAAGCCTAGACTGGTTCCAGGTCGGTAAACAGCATGTTTTATTAGCCAACTGCTCTGACTATTCACATTCCATATCATAGGACTAAAGCTAGTATTACGCACAGACTTCAATCATCAAAGAGATTAGGGTTGCTAAATTCTGGTGACTTTCCCAAAATTCTGAAAAAAGTTTTCCAGAACTCCTCGTTGGAGGATTCCCGTAATCAGGAGAATTAAGCAATGAGGTAATTCACCAACTGGAATTCTCCAAACGGTATTTCTGGAAAACCTGGGGATCTTGGAAAAGTTACCGGAATTCTGCAATCCTAGTATTCTACTTGAGACATGTCTAATAATCAAATGGGATCTTTTGGTGGGAAAAAGTAACCTATTACTTATGTCCACAGGGATTACAAAAGAAAGTAGATTAACCTAATTTTATTTCAAAAACGGACTAGTAGAAGGGGAATGCACCATGACCACATCATTTGGGGTGAGAGAGGAGATAAAAGGAGAGGCGGTGGGTTGAAACATGGAACAGATTAGCAGCTAATAGAGGCATGAAAGACAGGGAATTAAGTTGTTCAACGTCTCCCTTCAACTGCCTGGTGGGGAGCCCCCTGATTCAATACAGCCTAACTTAAGTAAAACAACTAGAAATCAATGCCATCTGATGGCTTGAGGGTGTTTCATAAAGAAAGAGTGCAAAGTGTGCCATGTTGTCAACACAACGACTTTAAGGACTTCTCTCATGCCCCATAGTGCCAGGCAGTGTACACATCTCTATACACTCAGGGGAAAATCCTAACTTACACTTACATTTTCACTTAGGCAGAAGTTTGGAATATTAGCCCCTGAGGGAAATTGCTAAGACATTGCATTTAGTTCAGTGGAGTAGGTAGAGAAGTTGCCCCTAACTGCTTATACAGGGTCAGATCTTTTTTTTATCCATTTAATGGTTACGGAGAGTATTGGGAGTTGAGTAATCAGATCTTAGATCTGTGGTTAAGAGAAACCTCTACCTCAGTGCAATCAGTAGGAGGGTGTGGGAGACAATAGTCTATCGCTGTGGAGATTAATTATTGAGACACTCAACAGTGATATTTTTAAGAGCCTTTACTAGCTGCTCAAAGTGAACGTGTTGCCAACACAGGGCCTCCTCTTGTGTCCCAAAGTCAGCCAGTTTATTATTCTCCTGACGGGACTGTGAGGGAGAGACATATAACAGGCTACCAATGAGCCGATACGTTTTTGAATTATGAGATACACAGCAGTGGCATTTTCAAAAGCTCAAAGTGTGCATGTTGCCAACATAGGGCCTCCCCACTGTGTCCCCAAAGTGCCAGACAGGGTTCTGTTTTGCTAGTGAAAGCCCTGTGTGAGGGAGACAGACCCATACATACAACAGGCTACCAATGAGCAGATGAGCTGAGGTCTGAGAAGACGCAGAAGACATTTACCAGCTGTGAGTGCCTCTGCGTGACATTAATAGTTACACTAAGTGTGGTCAAAATGCTGGACATTACCCTAGAATTTAGACACGTGCAGCAGAGGCTGCATCCCAAACGGCACTTTATTCCCTATATAGTGCACTACTTTGACCAGGGCCTGTAGTGCACTACAGTAATAAGGGAATATAGACCCTTATAAACCCTTTTGGGACACAGAAGAGATAACCACAGCTTAAAGGAGGAATGTGCAGAAACAAACAATTGGGTGACACATGTCTTAGGTTGACTGTGGATGGCGACTTCACTCTTTGGTCTACTTTCATCTGGTTAATAAATTAATAATCTACGTCGCAGCCACCCGTAACGACCGTGACGAACGTCTCAGAGAGTCACCCAGACAGACGTCACGTCAACCATCGTTCAAAGAGAGGAGAGAGATCAAGCCTGATGGAAAGGCACAGTGACTGCTCCCATATTTTGGTCATGGTTCTAAGAACTTAAAATGTGTCAGGTCACAGCATGCGAAGTGTGTGTGTGTGTGTGTGTGTGTGTGTGTGTGTGTGTGTGTGTGTGTGTGTGTGTGTGTGTGTGTGTGTGTGTGTGTGTGTGTGTGTGTGTGTGTGTGTGTGTGTGTGTGTGTGTGGTTTTATAAATTAAAATGTGTCAGTTCATAGTAGTGTGTGTGTGTGTGTGTGTGTGTGTGTGTGTGTGTGTGTGTGTGTGTGTGTGTGTGTGTGTGTGTGTGTGTGTGTGTGTGTGTGTGTGTGTGTGTGTGTGTGTGTGTGTGTGTGTGTGTGTGTGTATGCTGTCAATTTCACAGAAGGTTTTAACGACTTACCAGAGCTGTATTTATTAAATTAATAAAAGATGCCGAGGGGTAAATGTTTTCTTTTTTTCCAGACACTTTTAAATGGCAGATCAGTTTTTAATTAGCCAATCAAACTGCACAAGCCCCAAATATGTTCTTTGGCAGGAGCTAGGTTAATTCTGTGTCTCTCTCTCCCCATGTTCTCTTTCTGTCATATATGCGACGTTTAATGGATCACTGTGAGTGTGTGTGTGTGTGTGTGTGTGTGTGTGTGTGTGTGTGTGTGTGTGTGTGTGTGTGTGTGTGTGTGTGTGTGTGTGTGTGTGTGTGTGTGTGTGTGTGTGTGTGTGTGTGTGTGTGTGTGTGTTTGATCTGGGTTACCCACAGTGTTTGTCACTGTAAAAAAAAAAAACAACACTCCCTGTCACAAAAAGAATCCCCCCCCCCCCCCCCACACACACACACCGTACACACCCAGATAGATGCCTACCAGCGAGGTGTTTTCCCATGTTTTCTAGTTCTTTAGAGAAGAGGGAGTCACTTAGCAGCAGTCCACCCGTCTGTCCCAGTAGCTCCCTGGACGAGCTCCCTCCTCCTACTCCTTTAACCACCTTCACATCAGCCTCCCAGACTGCCTGACGCTGACACAGAGAAAAAAGAGAGAGCGGGAGAAAAAAGAGAGAAAGTCACATTAGAAGAAAGAGAGAAAGTCACATTAGAAGAAAGAGAGAAAGTCACATTAGAAGAAAGAAAGACCCCCTCAATTACAACATCATTGAATAATCAAGCTTTTGCTCAAATGCTCAAAATGGGGGCAGGCCCCAGCCATATCTGTTGTAACAAGAGGCAATTATTATATTTTATGGGCATTAGAAAAACTTTGGGTAACCACAGAGTGTAGATGAAAGTGGGTGGGTGGGTGGGTGGGTTGGCGGCGCAGGGTTTAGGCTAGCCTCGGATGGTAAAACATCGACTGGTAGACTACTAGACTGTCAGTAGTGGTCGTTTGAGGGGATTTTTATAAATAACAATCAATAAATTCTGAAATGGAGTGCAAGGATATGTCCCAAGTGCACCCTATTCCATTTTTAGTGCTCTACTTTTGAAAAGGGCCCATAGGGCTTTGGTCAAAAGCAGTGCACTATGTAGGAAATAGAGTGCCATTTGGGATGCAGATTAAGGCTCCTGCTTGCCAGGCTGTCTGAGAGCGCTGATCCATCTACAGTATAGGCAGTTAACAAACAATACATCTAACAAACCAAACTGTTTGGATATAGTTTCATAAGCTTATGGATACCCGTTTTATTTTTTATGATATCAAAACTAGAATTGCGTTTAAAAATTCTATGAACAGACATTCAGGGATCATGAATAAGCAAAGTAGACTATGGTTGCAACTGGCTGCTGGGGTAGCTGGGTTGCCAAGTATTACTGCCATGCCATACCTATTCCTGGCATCAGACATCATTTAGTAAGGCCGGGGTTGCCAGATTCTGTAATTGGAGTACACATAATCCCCCCGTTATCCCAGTGATCACAGACAGGTCAGATGAGCTGTTAATCCAGTGGACCTTTGTGTGTCCAATGATAAGACGGCCATAGGGCTCTAGTTAAAAGTAGACGCATTAAATAGGTAATATGGTGCTATTTGGGACGTAGTTGTACTGAACCCTAACATGAGTTATGGTGGCATCACTGCCAACTGTGACATCACTGGACACTGTTAGCGCCCACTGACATGATGGACTGTCCAGGCAGGCTAGTGTATGTATGGGTCCCAAATGGCACCATATTTCCTATTTACTGCACTATTTTCAACCAGGGCACATAAGGCTCTGGTCAAAAGTAGTCCACTATATAGGGAAAAGGATGCCATTTGGGACGCACACCGTCTAAAGGCACAGATCTGATGAGAGACATACAACTTCTCTCCACTACATTTATAGACCAACCCAGAGGGATAGCTAACCTTACACATGGGTTGTATCCCAAATGGCAACCTATTCCCTATATAGCGCACTTCTTTTGATGAGTGGTCTATAGGGCTCCGGTAAAAAGTAGTGCACTACATAGGGAATAGGGTGCTATTCGGGACACATCCCTAGCCTAACACTGGTACTCATTGTAGGCCCCCTGATCTGAATGTGGATTGAGTGAGAGGTCTTAAAACATGCCCGCATAGAAAAGGAATGACGAAAAACAACAGGGTCCGTTGCCGGGCGCTGCCCAAGGATAAATGGCAAAACGTGATTTTGGGGGAGTCTGGAGCTTTTTCCTAAATGGTACCCTATTTTCTATAGCCTTTTGTGCACTTCTTTTGATCAGAGCCCTATGGCCCCTGGTCATACGTAGTGCACTCTATAGGGAATAGGGTGCTATTTGGGAAAAAGCCCTGGAGTTGGTCTTTCTGCCTATTAGCGACATGAAGAGCTCTGTGGCGGTAAGACCACAACCCATCAGTAATTATAACCCTCTAACCAGCCAGCCAGCAGGGTGAAACATTACATGACATGTTCCTCTCTCTCTCTCTCTCTCTCTCTCTCTCTCTCTCTCTCTCTCTCTCTCTCTCTCTCTCTCTCTCTCTCTCTCTCTCTCTCTCTCTCTCTCTCTCTCTCTCTCTCTCTCTCTCTCTCTCTCTCTCTCTCTCTCTCTCTCTCTCTCTCTCTCTCTCTCTCTCTCTCCCTCTCCCTCTCCCTCTCCCTCTCCCTCGTCCCTCTCCCTCGTCCCTCTCCCTTCAGCATGACATCATCTAGTCATGTTTTTCTGGGTATTCTCTCTGTGACATCTTTCGTGACATCTCCACACACAAACAGGCTCTGGGTAGAAGGCATCTCCCATAAAAGACCACCATTTAAACAGAACTCGTTGTGGTCTGTTATGGGAGATCCTGCCATCATCTTTTATTTTCTGACTACATGACTTTACCCAGATGAGTTGCCCATTCCATAGAACAAAGCATTTTAGTATCGCAGTCACATCTAAATTCTCGCTCTGGGTTGAAGTTCTTCATAGACACCAGACCTAGGATCAGTTGGTATACACACACATAGACATACAGAACAGTATATTCAGTGTTTGTGGCTCGTATGAGACTCCAAATGAACCTACAGTATATAGGCTCAAGTGTTCCAGGTGGCTATATGTCTGGAGCCGTAATGAGCCAGCTAAACAATGCAGAGTGTTGTAGTCCGCAGACCAACTGCTTTAACTACTGACTGACTGGCTCACTGGCTGGCATGCTGGCTGACTTGCTGGCTAACTGACTTGCTGGTTGGTTGGCTGACTGGCTGTCTGGCTGACTGGCTGACTTGTCCTAAACATGTTCTTTATCTCCCATACAGCATGTTCCCTATTGAGACCCTCTAGACCTGACTGTAACACTTGAAATTGGACATTCACAGATGTGGCCTAAATGGCGCCCTATTCCCCAGCTACATAATACTCTTAGCTTGTGTGCTACTTTTGGTCAGAACCACTGGTCAAAGGTCATATACAGTTGAAGTCGGAAGTTTACATACACCTTAGCCAAATACATTTAAACTCAGTTTTTCACAATTCCTGACATTTAATCCTAGTAAAAATTCCCTGTCTTAGTGAAATGTCAAAATAATAGTAGAGAGAATGATTTATTTCAGCTTTCATTTCTTTCATCACATTCCCAGTGGGTCAGAAATTTACATACACTCAATTAGTATTTGGTAACATTGCCTTTAAGTTTTTTAACTTGGGTCAAACGTTTCGGGTAGCCTTCCACAAGCTTCCCACAATAAGTTGGGTGAATTTTGGCCCATTCCTCCTGACAGAGCTGGTGTAACTGAGTCAGGTTTGTAGGCCTCCTTGCTCACACACACTTTTTCAGTTCTGCCCACAAATGTTTTATGGGATTGAGGTCAGGGCTTTGTGATGGCCACTCCAATACCTTGACTTTGTTGTCCTTAAGGCATTTTGCCACAACTTTGGAAGTATGCTTGGGGTCATTGTCCATTTGAAAGACTCATTTGTGACCAAGCTTTAACTTCCTGACTGATGTCTTGAGATGTTGCTTCAATATATCCACATAATTTTCCTGTCTCATGATGCCATCTATTTTGTGAAGTGCACCAGTCCCTGCTGCAGCAAAGCACCCCCACAACATGATGCTGCCACCCCCGTGCTTCACGGTTGGGATGGTGTTCTTCGGCTTGCAAGGATCCACCTTTCTCCTCCAATCATAACGTTTGTCATTACGGCCAAACAGTTCTATTTTTGTTTCATCAGATCAGAGGACATTTCTCCAAAAAGTACGATCTTTTTCCCAATGTGCAGTTGCAAACCGTAGTCTGGCTTTTTTATGGTGGTTTTGGAGCAGTGGCTTCTTCCATGCTGAGCGGCCTTTCAGGTTATGTCGATATAGGACTCGTTTACTGTGGATATAGATACTTTTGTACCTGTTTCCTCCAGCATCTTCACAAGGTCCTTTGCTGTTGTTCTGGGATTGATTTGCACTTTTCGCACCAAAGTACGTTCATCTCTAGGAGACAGAACGCATCTCCTTCCTGAGCGGTATGACGGCTGCGTGGTCCCATAGTGTTTATACTTTCGTACTATTGTTTGTACAGATGAACGTGGTACCTTCAGAGAGAGAGAGAGAGAGAGAGAGAGAGAGAGAGAGAGAGAGAGACAGAGAGAGAGAGAGAGAGACAGAGAGAGAGAGAGAGAGAGAGAGAGAGAGAGAGAGAGAGAGAGAGAGAGAGAGAGAGAGAGAGAGAGAGAGAGAGAGAGAGAGAGAGAGAGAGAGAGAGAGAGAGAGAGAGACAGAGAGAGAGAGAGAGACATAGAGAGAGAGAGAGAGAGAGAGAGAGAGAGAGAGAGAGAGAGACATAGAGAGAGAGAGAGAGAGAGAGAGAGAGAGAGAGAGAGAGAGAGAGAGAGAGAGAGAGAGAGAGAGAGAGAGAGAGAGAGAGAGAGAGAGAGAGAGAGAGAGAGAGAGAGACAGAGAGAGAGAGAGAGAGAGAGAGAGAGAGAGAGAGAGAGAGAGAGAGTGTGTGTCAGGTTGGATTCCCACATGGGCCAGTGAATATACTTTTGATCCAAAAGAACCAACTGGTCTTGTAAATATTGCAGCGCATTGATCAAATTGGAAAGCTGTTACACTGGCTTTGATATCGCCTGGATGGAATTTCTTATTTTATCTATCTGGCTGTACTGTGTGAACTTTGTCTGCCTATCGTGATGTGGACACACAGCTCTGCGTCCCAAATGGTAACCGATTCCCTATATAGTGCACTACCTACAGGGTTCTCGTCAAAAGTAGTGCACTATATAGGGAATAGGAAGCCATTTGGAATGCAGACAGCATCTGCTTTTGGTGAAATAGATCACAGCGTTCCACTGCAGATGGCTGCACTTGGACCTAGTGTCAGAAAATCATAAAAACCTGCCTTTTGGAATATCCTTCGCTTCCAGACATTTAACAAATGGTCAAAGTAGTGCACGATACAGGGAGTAGAGCTCTGGTCATAAGTAGTTGACTATAGAGGGAGTAGAGCTCTGGTCATAAGTAGTTGACTATAGAGGGAGTAGAGCTCTGGTCATAAGTAGTTGACTATAGAGGGAGTAGAGCTCTGGTCATAAGTAGTTGACTATAGAGGGAGTAGAGCTCTGGTCATAAGTAGTTGCCTATAGAGGGAGTAGAGCTCTGGTCATAAGTAGTTGACTATAGAGGGAGTAGAGCTCTGGTCATAAGTAGTTGACTATAGAGGGAGAAGAGCTCTGGTCATAAGTAGTTGACTATAGAGGGAGTAGAGCTCTGGTCATAAGTAGTTGACTATAGAGGGAGTAGAGCTCTGGTCATAAGTAGTTGACTATAGAGGGAACAGAGCTCTGGTCATAAGTAGTTGACTATAGAGGGAGAAGAGCTCTGGTCATAAGTAGTTGACTATAGAGGGAGTAGAGCTCTGGTCATAAGTAGTTGACTATAGAGGGAGTAGAGCTCTGGTCATAAGTAATTGACTATAGAGGGAGAAGAGCTCTGGTCATAAGTAATTGACTATAGAGGGAGAAGAGCTCTGGTCATAAGTAGTTGACTATAGAGGGAGAAGAGCTCTGGTCATAAGTAATTGACTATAGAGGGAGTAGAGCTCTGGTCATAAGCAGTTGACTATAGAGGGAGTAGAGCTCTGGTCATAAGTAGTTGACTATAGAGGGAGTAGAGCTCTGGTCATAAGTAGTTGACTGTAGAGGGAGTAGAGCTCTGCTCATAAGTAGTTGACTATAGAGGGAGTAGAGCTCTGGTCATAAGTAGTTGACTATAGAGGGAGTAGAGCTCTGGTCATAAGTAGTTGACTATAGAGGGAGTAGAGCTCTGGTCATAAGTAGTTGACTATAGAGGGAGTAGAGCTCTGGTCATAAGTAGTTGCCTATAGAGGGAGTAGAGCTCTGGTCATAAGTAGTTGACTATAGAGGGAGTAGAGCTCTGGTCATAAGTAGTTGACTATAGAGGGAGAAGAGCTCTGGTCATAAGTAGTTGACTATAGAGGGAGTAGAGCTCTGGTCATAAGTAGTTGACTATAGAGGGAGAAGAGCTCTGGTCATAAGTAGTTGACTATAGAGGGAGTAGAGCTCTGGTCATAAGTAGTTGACTATAGAGGGAGTAGAGCTCTGGTCATAAGTAATTGACTATAGAGGGAGAAGAGCTCTGGTCATAAGTAATTGACTATAGAGGGAGAAGAGCTCTGGTCATAAGTAGTTGACTATAGAGGGAGAAGAGCTCTGGTCATAAGTAGTTGACTATAGAGGGAGTAGAGCTCTGGTCATAAGTAATTGACTATAGAGGGAGTAGAGCTCTGGTCATAAGTAATTGACTATAGAGGGAGTAGAGCTCTGGTCATAAGTAATTGACTATAGAGGGAGTAGAGCTCTGGTCATAAGCAGTTGACTATAGAGGGAGTAGAGCTCTGGTCATAAGTAGTTGACTATAGAGGGAGTAGAGCTCTGGTCATAAGTAGTTGACTGTAGAGGGAGTAGAGCTCTGCTCATAAGTAGTTGACTATAGAGGGAGTAGAGCTCTGGTCATAAGTAGTTGACTATAGAGGGAGTAGAGCTCTGGTCATAAGTAGTTGACTATAGAGGGAGAAGAGCTCTGGTCATAAGTAGTTGACTATAGAGGGAGAAGAGCTCTGGTCATAAGTAGTTGACTATAGAGGGAGTAGAGCTCTGGTCATAAGTAGTTGACTATAGAGGGAGAAGAGCTCTGGTCATAAGTAGTTGACTATAGAGGGAGTAGAGCTCTGGTCATAAGTAATTGACTATAGAGGGAGAAGAGCTCTGGTCATAAGTAATTGACTATAGAGGGAGAAGAGCTCTGGTCATAAGTAGTTGACTATAGAGGGAGAAGAGCTCTGGTCATAAGTAATTGACTATAGAGGGAGTAGAGCTCTGGTCATAAGCAGTTGACTATAGAGGGAGTAGAGCTCTGGTCATAAGTAGTTGACTATAGAGGGAGTAGAGCTCTGGTCATAAGTAGTTGACTATAGAGGGAGTAGAGCTCTGGTCATAAGTAGTTGACTATAGAGGGAGTAGAGCTCTGGTCATAAGTAGTTGACTATAGAGGGAGTAGAGCTCTGGTCATAAGTAATTGACTATAGAGGGAGAAGAGCTCTGGTCATAAGTAATTGACTATAGAGGGAGAAGAGCTCTGGTCATAAGTAGTTGACTATAGAGGGAGTAGAGCTCTGGTCATAAGCAGTTGACTATAGAGGGAGTAGAGCTCTGGTCATAAGTAGTTGACTATAGAGGGAGTAGAGCTCTGGTCATAAGTAGTTGACTATAGAGGGAGTAGAGCTCTGGTCATAAGTAGTTGACTATAGAGGGAACAGAGCTCTGGTCATAAGTAATTGACTATAGAGGGAGAAGAGCTCAGGTCATAAGTAGTTGACTATAGAGGGAGTAGAGCTCTGGTCATAAGTAGTTGACTATAGAGTGAGTAGAGCTCCAGTCCCGAGAGATAGACTGCTGAGTCACTGCTGTCTGAAACAGTCATTGTATTGTATTGCATTGCATTGTATTGTATTGTATTGTATTGTATTGTATTGTATTGTATTGATAATGATGTATGTTTAGATGATGACCCAAATGAGTCAAACTGTTTTTGTTTCATTTGTTTGTTGGATGCATCGATGCAAATCATTTTATTTCATCCAGATGAACAACAAATCAAAAGAACAAGGTTTGTTGTGTTCATCTCTGAGATAAAGTACTTTTATAATTTGGTAATGAGTTATGATGAGGTCATTCATGTCAACGGCTAGAAAACCAAAGTTGTATAATTCCACTCCCAGCCAACACTGCAGAACCCAAAGCCAAACCCAGGGTGAACAAAGAAAATGGAAGAAAATCCTTTGGTGGTGATGCTTCTGTCCAACTAACAAACATGGATCTGATTTCTACCTAAATTAGATCCATGTTGCGAGAGAGAGAGGATGGGAGTCCAGATTGAAATCTTTCACTGTTTACATGTGTGTGTGTGTGCAGCTATGCGTGTGTGGTCAGCAGTAATATCCACCAGCACCACTAACAGGGAGTTTTGGGGTCCCAGTCGGCCCCGGTGCACAGCAGGACTGTCAGGGCTGTGTGCATGCAGTCATCAACCTCAATCACCATCGGGCCTTGGTGGTGGTGAAGAAGAAGAGCTAGAGAGACAGACAGACAGTATGCTGTCGTTTAAACTCTGCCCTTTTGAGGGCAGGAAAAGGCCAGAAAAAGACTCCTGTCTGGGTTTCTTACTCTGGTCTACCATGAATAATAAAGTTCTGATCTATTCATAACTGGTAAGAAAGGTTGTCTATTTTGGGAAATATTGCTTCTAAGCCACGTTCATCACCTTTGATACTTGATACCCCATGGACCCTGGTAAAAAAAAAGGTGCAATGTTTGGACTTCTGGTCTGCCCACATGACTCCTGGGCCACATGTTGCCCATCGCAGCGCGTTGTAGCCTGGTCTAGTGAAGGACTGCTAGTGGGCAACCCCAGTGGAGCAGGAAGCAGCTAGGAACACACACACCACTAGCCAGACCACCACCGCTACCTCATCCCCTATAAGACCACAGGTTGACCTCTTCAAACCAGTTAATAGAAGACTCCTGGCACGCCTGTTGTTTTCAGAATATGAGGATGGAGGGAGAGATGAACGTGATAGGGAGGGATGGAGTGAGGGAATGGGCCGGAGGGAAGAAGAGATGAACGAGAGAGGGAGGAAGAGATGGAGTGGGGGAAAGGACGGGAGGGAGGGAGAGATGAATGAGAGTGCGAGGAAGAGATGGAGGGGGGGCAAAAGGGGGGAGAGGGAAAGAGGAAGAGAAAGTAATCCAATATGATTTAGTCATATTTCTTCCTTTGTTTGCATGTGTCCCTTGAGTTTTCTGACAGCTCACTGAAAACAACTGGTTGATTTATGGGCGTTAGGCATGTGAGAGACAGCTCGACTACACATCTGGTTTGTTTCCTCATTGTTTGGTGTAAAAATGTTATCTTTTAAAAGGGAATTTATAACAACGTTGTTTACCTGGTACGATATGATATTTGTTAGAAGGCTTTTTTGGGGTAACAAAAGTTACCCAATACAGTACAGTTTTTGAAGAGCGTATTACTGTCTCTGTAAGCTGTCAAATAATTGTAAGTAGTGGGATCCGAAACTCGGTCCCCCAGCGTGGAAAACAAACATATTAACCATTAGACAAAGAGGAAATTCCCCTTGGGCCGTGGGTGCCACTGACTTTAAGTCCAACTCACTTCACTACATAACGATCAACAGTAACATACAGTAGGTTTAGCCAAACTATTGTTTTCAGCATGTTTGGCATGACAAGGAACCATATAGAAGTTAGCTACAACACACACAGACCTGGGACCAGGCTAATAATGTAGATTACAGTGAGAAATATACAGTGCCTTCAGAAAGTATTCACACCCCTTGAATTTTTCCACATTCTGTTGTGTTACAGCCTGAATTTAAAATGGATTAATTTGAGATTTTTTTGTCACTGGCCTACACACAATACCCCATAACGTCAAAGTGGGATAATGTTTTTGAAATTGTTACAAATTAATACAAATTTAAAAGCTGAAGTGTCTTGAGTATTCAATCATTTTGTTATGGCAAGCCTAAATCAAATCAAATCAAATGTATTTATATAGCCCTTCTTACATCAGCTGATATATCAAAGTGCTGTACAGAAACCCAGCCTAAAACCCCAAACAGCAAGCAATGTAGATGTAGAAGCACGTACTAAATAAGTCCAGGAGTAAAAATGTGCTTAACAAGTCACATAATAAGTTGCATGGACTCACTCTGTGTGCATTAATAGTGTTTTAACATACTATTTGAATGACTACCTCATCTCTGTACCCCACACATACAATGATCTGGAAGGTTCTCCAGTCGAGCAGTGAATTTCAAACTCAGATTCAACAACAAAGACCAGGGAGCTTTTCCAATGCCTCGCAAAGGGCACCTATTGGTAGATGGGTAAAAATAAAATAAAAAGCAGACATGGAATATCCCTTTGAGCATAGTGAAGTTATTAATTACACTTTGGATGGTGCATCAATACACCCAGTCACTACAAAGATACAGGCATCCTTCCTAACTCAGTTGCCAGAGAGGAAGGAAACCGCTCAGGGATGTCACCAGGAGGCCATTGGTGACTTTAAAACAGTTACAGAGTTTAATGGCTGTGATAGGAGAAAACTGAGGATGGATCAACAGCACTGTAGTTACTCCACAATACTACCCTAATTGACAGAGTGAAAAGAATGAAGCTTGTATAGAATTAAAATATTCCAAAACATGCATCCTGTTTGCAACAAGGCACTAAAGTAATACTGCAAAAATATGGCAAAGCAATGCATTTTTGTCCTGAATACAAAGTGTTATGTTTGGGGCAAATCAAACACAACACATTACTGAGTACCACTCTCCATATTTTCAAGCATAGGGGTGGCTGTATTATGTTATGGGTATGTTTGTAATCGTTAAGGACTGGGGAGTTTTTCAGGATTAAACATAAATGGAATGGAGCTACTGTAAGCACAGGAAAAATCCTAGAGGAAAGCTGGTTCAGTATGCTTTCCACCAGACCCTGGGAGATTAATTAATCTATTCAGCAGGACAATAACATAAAACACAAGGCCAAATCTACACTGGAGTCGCTTAACAAGAAGAAAGTGAATGTTCCTGAGTGGCCAAGTTACAGTTTTGACTTAAATCTGCTTGAAAATATATGGCAAGACCTGAAAATGGTTGTCTAGCAATGATCAACAACCAATTTGACAGAGTTTTAAGAATTTGAAAAAGAATACGGGCAAATGTTTCACAATCCAGGTGTGGAAAGCTCTTAGAGACTTACCCAGAAAGACCCACAGCTGTAATCACTGCCAAAGGTGATTCTAACATGTATTGACTCAGGGGGTTGAATACTTATGCAACCAAGATATGTTTGTTTTATTCTTCATACATTTTTTACAAACGTTAGAATTTGTATTTTGTGTAGATCATTGACAAAAAAAAATACAATTAAATCCATTTTAGTCCCACTTTGTAACACACGAATTGCGGGCAAAACTAAAGGGGTGTGATACTTTCTGAAGGCACTGTAGTTGAAGTAACCGTCCAGTGAAACCTTTTTCATAATCTGTCAAGTAATACCCAAACAATGTTGTCGTTCTGTATTCATATTTGTGGCCAAAGCATAAATTGGAAACAAAACAGCAGGTTGATGTTTATTATCATGAATCTTGCCCTGGAGGCAGAACTGAGCGGTTTCCGCTAGATGGGCCAGCTGCAAAGTCAAAATTGTCTATATCGTAAAAATGTGTTAAAACAAAAATGTAAGGTTAGGCATTAGGGTTAACAGTGTGGTTAAGGTTAGGGTTAAAGTTACAGTAAAAATCTGATTATATGAATTTGTGGCTATGCCAGCTAGTGACCACTCTGAAGAACTGCCTCCAGTACATGAGTCATCTCAATAAATACCAACCTGCAAGAAAAAAAACGTCAATAACCCCACCTCAAACTTACAGTTTAAAAAATGCTTGCTACTTCCTCATAGAGTATTATGTCATACTCCTGAGGAGGATGAGCTGACCAATCAGCGGTCTACATTCAGCATCACTCTGCCAAGGTAAATATAGTATTCTTTCTAACAAAGATATCTACATACTGTATATTTTAGGATGTTGTGGATCCCTGGAATTTATGTAAATATTACAGTTTTGAAAACATAGCTTGTTCAAAGAAAGTGGTCTCTTGGCACAACTATAGGGGGTATCCCAATGGGCAAAAACTATTTGAATCAACAATGTTTCCACGTCATGTAATTTTTTTATTATCAATGTGATGACATTGAATCAACATGGAAAACTGATTGGATTTGCAAAAAGTAATAAAAGTAAAGGAATTCCGTATTTCACCCATCTTTTAACCTAAATCCAATGACATGGTGTCATTTTTTTGTTTGATTTCACGTTAAATTCAAATTAGTTGACAACTCAACCAAATGTAAATCAAAACTAGACGTTGAAATGACGTCTGTGCCCAGTGGGAAGTTGAGCCGCGGGATAGGGTAAGTTAAGCATAGGGTAAGTTAAGCCGCCTACACATTTCTGTACTGAGGGAAATATTACCACTACCTTTTTAAAACCATGTCTATCTTTATTTCCCACTCACAATTCAACACAATCACGATCACTGTTTGGTCTTTTAATAATTTTAACACAGGCTTAACACCTAACAAACACTTAACATAGGCCAGGCCCTGTTGTTACCTCATATCCCAGCGATAATGCCTTGCATTTTGCCTGGGAAGAAAACACTTACATTTGCTCAACTTGCCATTGGCTCAAACATTGGCTCAACTTACCCCAAGGCAAACATTCTGACTATATTAGCCCACACAGCTACAAGGATGCACTTTCATGCAGGTTTAGGAGCTCATATTGAAGCTTATAGAGACCCCAACTTAAAGTGATCTACTTTGGTTTAGATACAAGCATCATTAAACCTTAAACACGATAGATTCATTTGACATGGTGAAAATCTGTTTTTTGGACCTAACTGTCTTACCACTTTTTCCATGTGGTTCCTTCACAGACTCCATGAAATGATGACCTCTTCCTAAATATTTGGTCAAATGATTCATTTTGTGTATGGTTTCTGAGAAACAAGGGTGGCTCAACTTACCCCTTTTGCTCAACTCGCTCCACTCTCCCCAACCATTTTTTGAAAGGAAAACTATTTCACTCATATTGTAAGTAATTATAGGTCACATTTCATAGAAATCTGGAAACATTGCACAGTTCATTTAAGGTGTTGAACTCTTCTCCCTCCGTGTCTCTTTCATACTCCCCCATTGCTTTGTCCTCATCCCTTTCCCGTCAGTTAATGATGGACTATTGTTGCAGGCACGCAGCATCACCCTAGAACACCTCCATTGTTTGGCTGCCCTTGGAAGTGTCCCGAATGGCACCCTATCCTCTGTACAGTGCACTACTTTTGCCCTATGGACCCTGGTCAAAAACAGTACACTATATAGGGAATAGGGTGCCATTTGGGATGCAAAAATTGGCCAGTTAATGATGAGCTATTGTTGAACTATAACAATCCAGCACTCCAGAAGACCATGGTTTGGCTGGCCTTGTGTATCCCAGTGTGTAGACAGTATGTCATAGTAGACCTGCCTTTGTAGTCTCTCAGGAAAGGAGAGGGAAGGGAAGAGAGAGGGGAGAAGAGGAGAGGGGAGGAGAGGAAAGGAGAGGAAAGGAGAAGAAAGGAGAGAGGAGAAGCTTGAATCAGGAGTGTAATTGTGTTATTGTCAATATCCTGTTTGCTGTTGGCTGCTCTGAATCAGTCGTGTCATTGGGTCTGTGTGCCTGGGAGCTGAACCGACCACATTCTACGTTAGTCCGTGTCACAATTGGCACCCCCTCCCCTACATATTACCATTGGGCTCAGGTGAAGCGTAGTGCACTATATAGGGAATAAATTGGGTGTCATTTGGGATGCAGCCTAGGTGAGTCCATAGCCATTGCCAAGACAACAGGAATGTATTATCTGAAGCGTTAGACCACATATTATTAATATCCTCCTGTAGCTGTGGGGTTAGGGTTGGGTTAGTGGGAGGATGATTGTGTGTGTGTGTGTGTGTGTGTGTGTGTGTGTGTGTGTGTGTGTGTGTGTGTGTGTGTGTGTGTGTGTGTGTGTGTGTGTGTGTGTGTGTGTGTGTGTGTGTGTGTGTGTGTGTGTGTGTGTGTGTGTGTGTGTGTGTGTGTGTGTGTGTGTGTTTTGACTTAGGGTTGTGTTAGGTTAGCTGAAGGATGATGGAGTGGGTGTCCACGGATGCATGGAAGAAAATCATTTTTTATTGCAAATGAATTCTGGGTAACTGTTTTGTATTTATATGATCTGTTTTGTATTGATGTACACTGAGTATACAAAACATTAAGAACACCTGCTCTTTCCCAGTGTGGATGAATGGGAGGAGACAGGTAAAATAAAGATTTTTAAGCCTTGAGACAACTGAGACATGGATTGTGTACGTGTGCCATTCAGAGGGTGAATATGCAAAACAAACGATTTCAGTGCCTTTGAATGGGGTATGGTAGTAGGTGCCAGGCACAGTGTTTTGTGTCAAGAACTACAACGCTGCTGGCTTTTTCACGCTCAACAGTTTCCTGTGTGTATTAAAATTGGTCCACCACCCAAAGGACATCCAGCAAACTTGACACAACCGTGGGAAGCATTGGATTCAACATGGCTCAGCATCCCTGTGGAACGTTTTCCACACATTGTAGAGTCTATGCCCCGACTTATTTAGGCTGTTCTGAGGGCAAAATGGGGGTGCAATGCAATATTAGGAAGGTGTTCCTAATGTTTGGTTAAAGTTTTATTAAATACATATACTTCAGAATTAATGTTATTAATATAGACAGTATGTGTTTTGCAACCAACAACATCACAATAGCATTTATATGGCTGCATGCTCTTAACCTACGCAGAAAACACTCAATGTGCCATAGTGATAAATATTTGCTTCAACAGTGTTACTTCTGATAAATCTCCTGGCTGTGTGGGATTAACCTTGCTGTGTGGGATTACTGCATGGCAAGTTTGATTGAACGTTGGCCCATGAAGAGTGAAAACTGAAAACTCGAAGGAAGGAAAAAACTCACGCTCACTAAAGTTCAAAGAGTCAGCCTTTCTTTTCTAATACGGAGTGCGGTGCGGGAGAGCAAGCGAGCGGCTTGGGTTCTAGCCCTGCTCTGCATGCAGTCACAAGCAATCAATTGCCGACAAACAGACTGTTTCTCTTAAAGTTGAATTAGTAGACTATATTTAGTAGAAACCACAGCAGTACGATCTCTCCTCGCTCCCAGCTCTCCAGGCTCTTTGTTTCTCGGGTCCATTGGAGGTGAGTAATTTGCTATTGTTTGTTCTAACAAATGAAAACCCCAAGCAGCCGGGGGTTTGGACTAAATTTAAATAAGACATTAGTTATGACTCCTGGCTGATGGTGGCTTTGCATGTAAGGGGTGTGTGTGTGTGTGTGTGTGTGTGTGTGTGTGTGTGTGTGTGTGTGTGTGTGTGTGTGTGTGTGTGTGTGTGTGTGTGTGTGTGTGTGTGTGTGTGTGTGTGTGTGTGTGTGTGTGTGTGTGTGTGTGTGTGTGTGTGTGTGTGTGTGTGTGTGTCGGGTCTGGTCTGGTGGGACTGGTGTGTGTTGGTAAGAGAGAGAGAGCGAGAGCGAAAGAGAGAGGGGTGGAAAAGGGAGAGAGGATGAGGTGGATGCAGCAGGCCATGACTGGCCCTAGACATGACTGGCCCTAGACACGCATGTTTGTTTGTTTGGCCAATGGCAGGTGAGCCAGGTATCATGCTAACAGCAACTACGGAGGTGGCACAGAAGTGTCGGTTGTAGGCCCTACTGGGGCTCTTTCACAATTCACCTTTCTTCAGTTACTCACCTTCTTCTCAAAACACATTGGAGAAGAAGGTCTGAGGGGAAGGACCTCCTCCATTACAGTTGAGAAGGCGTTGAGGAAATAGGATGCAAGAAATCACGGAAAGACGAATTGAGATATAGCCCTAGTCTTGAGGGTACAATGGGGGGAAAGGCAGTGGTGGTCACAGACCAGATTAGCTTAAGGGAGGCAATAACTTTGGGTTTCTGTTTCTATCTGCTGGGTAATTGCACTCACCTGGTGTCCCCGGTCTGAATCAGTCCCTGTGCATAAGCAGAGCATGAATACCAGAAGTGTTTTGGCCCTCCAGGACCGGAATGAAACAGTCCCAGCCTAGAGGAACCAGGGAGACTGGACACATGTAAGGCAACGCAGGAGCTCCTACAGTTCTTCAGGATAGCTGTTTTCTAAACTCACTTTTTGCATTGAGACAATCATTGTGAACGTGGAGCACCAAGACCACATGAAAGGAAACCACTAATATGGAAAGTCTGGAAATACTGGAGACTTTTGTAGGGGAATAAAACAGCTATTGGGTTACCTAGGTTATGTCCCCAATGGCAACCTATTCCCTTTGCAGTGCACTACTTTTTGACCAGGGCCCAATGGGCTCTGGTCAAAAGGTGTGCACTATAATATGGATTAGGGTGCCATTTATGACACTTCCCTGGAGTATAAAACATTGAGATTGGGTCTGCCGATAATCAGGTGTATAATATACTAGCATAGAGGTGTGGGAGCATGCTGGCTCCATTGATAAAGTGGAGAGGTGGCCGGTGCCAAATACTAAAGACCCAGGAAGAGACGAGAGAGTTCACACACACACACACACTTAGGAATAGAGGCCCTGCAATATATCAGCTGAACTACATCCAAATGGCCCTGGAAACATAAACCATCACATTCCTGCCCTGAAACATAGAAACATACACATAGCATTGCATCATGCTAATTATCTTGTTCTTGTTACTTGTAAAAATGTAAACATTTAGAAAAATCTTGACGACGGTAACACCCAGTCGAAGGGCTACGAGGGCTAGGTTTGATTAAACATAGTGCTTGACACTTATGAAGGAAATTGAGCAGAAATTCTTGGGAAATTACTCCGGCTGTTGCTTTAGGAACATAACCTTTATGAGTCAATTATCACCTAGAGAAGCTGGCACAGCTAGATGGTAGTCCTAATGCTGTTGCAGCAGCATTAATGTTAACCATTAACAGTGTTCTGCTTTCTGCCGTTCTGCCCTTGAGCAAGGCAGTTAACCCCCAACAACAACTGCTCCCCGGGCGCCGATGACATGGTTGTCGAATAAGGCAACCCCCCCCCCCCCTCCGCACCTCTCTGATTCAGAGGGGTTGGGTTAAATGTGGAAGACACATTTCAGTTGAATGTACATAAGTGTGTGTGGTGTGTGTGTGTTCAGCTATCCAAGTCTGCTTTGTTATATGGCTCAATGCTGGACTGTATACAATACAAGATATCCTTTACCTGGGGACAAACAGGAAGCCACTGAAAAATGCCCTATTGACTGAAAACAAACTTCTATACTCTTGTGTTTTTAATTTTCCATAGTTAGCTTTTTCCATACAGAAAATCAGGACATACTTTGTCTGTGTCCCATGATTACCTCCCAAATGCCACCCAATTCCCTTCATACTAGTGCACTACTTTTCACCAGACCTCTATGGGCCATGGTTAAAAGGAGTGCCCTACATAGGGAGTAGGGTCCCATTTGGGACGCAGCCAGTGAACCATAGGAAAGGCAGTGAGTGGAGATAGATACAGTAGATAGACAGACAGAGAGCTCGGCCATTGCATGACAGTAACCATTGTTTGTCCCAAGAAGTGACTCAACAGAACTCATTAAAGTATGACATGTTGTTTCCCATAGCATGTTAGCTCCTCAGGGCCCCAGAGCCCTGCAGGCCCAGTTAAACAAACACACTATTAGGAAGACAAATTACATTAGCCTTTCAAAAAGGGCCCAAAATAAGCCATTAAAGAGGAAAACAACCACATGTGGGATGAGTTCCAAATGGCACCCTATTCCCTATGCATTGCACTACTTTCGACCAGGGCTCATAGGGCTCTGGTCAAAAGAAGTGCACTATGTAGGGAATAGGGTGCCATTTGGGTTGAATACTAGGCTTTAAAAACAGCAGTAGGTGGCGGGAGAGAGACATTCACACTTGGTGTTTCCATATGGGAAAAATTAGAATATTAAAAGCTTGCTCTTAACACTGCCAACCGCTCGAACCTATGGAGACCGTGTGAGGAGAGTAATGGAGAGTACATGTGCTGTACTGTTTAGTGGTGAAGACAGCCAAAATCATGAGTTACTTGTGTGTCAGTACTGTGACCCATGGACTGCAGAGTGTAGGGAGCTGGAACGCCGAGGATGCAGTTGGTTCCCTGTAATGCAATCCAACACAATTGGGGGTGGCTGGTAGCCTCGAGGTTAGAGCATTGGGCCAGTAACTGAAAGGACACTGGTTTGAATCCCGGAGCCGACAATGTGATAAATCTGTTGCTGTGCTCTTAAGCAAGGCACTTCGCCCCAATTGCTCCAGGGTTGCTGGACAATCGTGACCCCACTCCCTGTGTGTTTCTCAGGAGGAGTTGGAATATACCAGAAACACATTTCCATGACACACTTGTACAAGACACACCCACAAGTGTGTATCCGGACAAATATAAGCACCCCCATCCCCTGAATTATTATCATTATTAATTGAGTTGAACAAGGAAGATATCAGATATTCTTTCTAGCAGCATTGAGAGAATGCTATTTTGCCATTTACCCCATCAACGTCGACCCGGTTACAGCTTTTAATTGAATATTGTCTCACACCAGTCCTGCTGCCAGTTAGTCTGGAGCCTCCGCCCATCTGGTGCGCACACACACACACACACACACACACACACACACACACACACACACACACACACACACACACACACACACACACACACACACACACACACACACACACACACACACACACACACACACACACACACACACACACACACACACACACAACGAGGTGCAGCTCCAAATCCCTTTTATTTCTACAAAAAAAAGCTGTTAAAGGCTTTTCCAACACTTGGTGTTGATAATTAAGCATCAAGGTATCGGCGTCTACATACACAGACTGCTTTATTAACAGCATGTGAGTGTCTGTGGCACCGCAACGCTCAATCTGTCATGCGTTAGTTAGTTAGCTGTCAGATGGCTACATCAATGCAGCACCAAATAGCACCCTATTCCCTTTATAGTGTAGTTTTGACTAGGGCCCATGGGGGGGGGGGGGGGTGTTATATAGGGCAGACTCCAAATCCCTCTATGAACTCCCGTAGCAGGTGGAGTTATCACGAAAGCCAGCCAATGAACAATAATGAATTTAATGTGTCGTTTTGTCTACCCTTTTGCCTGTAGCCACATCTGTGGAGCACCTTATAAACCTCCATGATCTCCACAGTTGTCACGCAAACCAGTACGCAGAACAATAGTGAATGTCTCTTTATTAGCCCTTTATGTGTGGCAAGAGTATCATGATTCTAAATAGCCCTATCTCTGGTCGGTAGTTACAGATACATAGAAACGGATTAAAACCGAAACTCAGCATTTTAACAGACAAATGGCAGAAAAAGCCCTGAAACTATCGTAAAGTGACATTTAGGGAAACTATTGTAAAGTGATATGAAGGGAAAGCCTAATTAGATGTATCACTTGTTCCGCTGTATCACAGTTATATTGTCCATTGTGTAAACTGCCGTGGCCTGTAAAGATGGATGGTTAAAGCCTGGCCTCGGCCTAATAGCAGGGTTATTGAGACGGGTCTAGCGCTCAGTCTTACAAAACAGGTTGGGGGGGGGGCAAGGGGAAATGGTGGGGTGATAATTGATGAGGTAAGGTGAGCTGGATTGTTTGGTGACAGATGGTGGGAAGAAGAGAGGGTAGGAGGGAGAGGGAGGGACAGAAGGATGGAAGACACTTACTGGGAAAGACACCTGAGACACACTGTCGCATTCCTGGTCTCGTACCGGCGCTGTGTCCACCCCGGGAAAACAACCTACTCCAGACAACCCACAAACACACAAAAAGAAAGAGTAAGAGTAATGCCATATTTGACATATCGAGAGCTGACAAGAGGATATAGTGGGTAGGTCCTATTAGCGGCATCCTAATAGTGCACTGTATGGGGAATAGGGTGCGATGATTTGGGATGCATATTTGTGTACTATTAACTTACAGGAGATATCAGGCACAGGTGGGAAGTGATGGGGGGGTCCATGAGGCCCATTTCCATCAGGCATGTTGACAGCAGCATGCTCTGGGAGCAGGGGATGAGAAGATCCATGGAGAGGTCCACGTTGAGGTGATCCGTGCTGGGAGGGTCCATGGTGCTGGTCCTCTTCTGGTCTACTGGCATCTGACAGACTGTCCCCCTGCAGCCTGTAGAGACAAAACAGAACTTAGATAACACACTCGACGACTACAGGCTGAACCACATGTCAAAACAACTCACACAAATCATCACACTTCACACGTTACAACCCCTAACTTAAAACAAAACATATACAGACTTTACGCTAAACATCCACTAGCTTTCAGATGAGAAGCATTCACCCGAAGTCGGTTTTGAGCCTTCGAAGGCACAACACACATTCTTCAATTACAGTGGGTCAAACGCTGAAAACTTAACACACTTAACTCTACAGCTAGTGTTAACACAGCACACAAACAATTCACGTCACAACCACTAAATACATACACACACACACACACACACACACACACACACACACACACACACACACACACACACACACACACACACACACACACACACACACACACACACACACACACACACACACACACACCACACCAACCATTAGCGTTCAGATGAGCATCATTCACCCTGAGAGGAAATCTAAACAGAAACAAACGATAACCCAATGATAGGAAATGCTCCAAAGACTTCCAATTTCCACTGGGAACAGCACAGTATGCACACTACAGTAGTCCAGTACCGTATCTGTTTCTCTAAACACTAAACATCTGTATTCATCAGCATATCAAACTCGAAGTGCACATCTAGGATCAGGTGCCCCCCTGTCTATGTAATATTTTTCATTCTGATCTAAATGGCTAAACTGATCCTAGATCAGTATTCTACTCTGATATGCTTAATAAATCAGCCCCTGACCCCTTTATGAGAGTCTATGAGGGGACAGTGGGAATCTATCAGTGAGAGGTGATGAGACAGAGCGGAACAGATAGGCTTCATTTGTCTAACCTACATCAGGGGAATGCATAGGGATGTGGATATGCATCAGGGAAGGTACATCCAGACACAGTAACATAGCAGACCAGTTTAGGAATTCATATCCATCCACTCATCACAACTACAGTTAGATAGAATCTGTAGAGGCAGAACTATACCCAAGCCAAACGCAGATAAAAGTCTTATCATGTATAGCTGAAGTATAAAATGGTGCAGCCTACAGTTCATTTTGCTCAGTTTTGGAGCCAAACACACTTTGCAAAATGTTTGTTAACAGGGGCACAACTTTCACTGGGGATGGGCATGTCCCCCCCCCCGCATTCTGAAATTGCATTTTGGTCCCTCCAGTATTATCCTGGGAATGTGATACAAAACCAGGCAACGGTGCGCTTTAGGACCATGCGGACGTCTCTGAGAGGTGGGGTAGGCTGTTTGGAGTTTTTAGCCGGCTGGATAAAAAAAAAATGATATTATGTCCCCCCCACTTCTAAAACCAAAGTTGCGCCCATGTTTGTTAATGTTTGTGTCAGTTGTTCACGTCTACAAGCATATTCCTGTTGCTAGAAGCTTTTGAACATGCATTGCGTTTGTTATATAAATGATAACACACTAGTAGAAATGTTAAATATTGTCTATTTAGAATTCAAGTTCCATTTTATCACTGACCTTTTGAATCTGATCACTCTGCCTAGTTTGAAGGCACTCTGCCTAGTTTGAAAGCACTCTGCCTAGTTTGAAGGCACTCTGCCTAGTTTGAAGGCACTCTGCCTAGTTTGAAGGCACTCTGCCTACTTTGAATTCACTCTGCCTAGTTTGAAGGCACTCTGCCTAGTTTGAAGGCACTCTGCCTAGTTTGAAGGCACTCTGCCTAGTTTGAAGGCACTCTGCCTAGTTTGAATTCACTCTGCCTAGTTTGAATTCACTCTGCCTAGTTTGAAGGCACTCTGCCTTAGAAGCCAGCAGCTTCAGTGAACTGGCCCTTTGTTATTTTGGTCAACGTCTGATGATGTACCCGTAAATAAATACCATCATTTTAAACATAAATTCCATCTGTCTACTGGTGCTTCACACCCCTGACAAGACTGTAGGGTCCACTATCATACACTTGCATATCATCAAAGGGCCATCAAAGGGCCATCTGTTCGTAATCATAACTGTTCATTGTCATGTCCAGCTTTGAGCCCATATAGGCCTACCAGTACAAATCCTATCTATGGCATATCTATAGGCCTACCAGTACCAGCCCTATCTGCTTGGAGTGTGATGAGAGCCTTGTCCAAAAGTTGTGGCTTCTGCCTTCCTCCTCACGTCAAAGATGTAACACTCTCAGAGATTGGACAAAGAGCAGCACGCTGTGTCTGAAAGACAAACCGTTTTCTAACAGGAACGCAAGCTGAACACTCTGGCCTTCGCTTTGTGGTTGGACGTAGCTGTTCGGATAAAAAATAATGTTAGATGACATTGCCTGTATCCCAAATGGCACCCTATTCCCCATTAAGGCTCTGAGGTTAGAGGTGGTGCACTATGTAGGGCATAGGGTGCCATTTGGAACACACAGTTTTTGATTCCCTCAGTGTTTCCTTCTTCTCCTATAAACATTTTCACATCATCTGTACTCATGGTATTTATGTTTGAACAGTATATAGTTAGTCGACTGTAAATCATACTATATATCATTTAATTGCACACTGCTTTAGTTACGCATTATTTTAGTTGCATGCTATTTTCCATGTAATCAGAGGAAGCCATTAACTGGAGACAAAATACATCTATTTTATTTTATTTAACCTTTATTTAACTAGGCAAGACAGTTAAGAACAAATTCTTATTTACAATGACGCCGTACCAAAAGGCAAAAGGCCTCCTGCGGGGACGGGGGCTGAGATGAAACATTTAAATATAGGACAAAACACACATCACGACAAGAGAGACACCACAACACTACATAAAGAGACACCTAAGACAACAACATAGCATGGCAGCAACGCATGACAACACAGCATGGTAACAACACAACATGACAACAACAACTTATGGTGTGGCATTCCTCCACAGCCACCACCACCTTGTACCTAAGGGATTATTGTAAGAATGGAAGATAACTTTTGAAATGCACAAATCTCTCTCTCTCTCCTATGTCTCTCTCTCATCTGTCCCTCTCTCCTCTGTGTCTCTCTCTCATCTGTCCCTCTCTCCTCTGTGTCTCTCTCTCTCTCGCTCTCAAAAATTAAATAAAAAGCCAGATATGCACCATCCCTGCTTTGAATGATGTGGTCCTCTGCATTTGGGCCTGACTACCATTCACAATTGCCTGAAAACATTCCATATACGAAAACAAATATTCTAATAAGGCCTATTCCCGGTCCACGTATGCCACGGATGGTCTCCCAGGCTGTGACGACACACAGACACACATACACACAGTGCTTAGGGACAGAGTCTGGGATGAGTATGTGAACACTGGAGATTTGCAGCCATAGCAAGGCCCAGCAGGCCCTGTTAGAGGACTGCGCCACGGGTCTATAAAGCTGCTGCTGAAGTACAGGCATCTCTAACCACAGCTTGGGCTCTGGTGAAAGTAGTGCACCAGGCCTATATAGGGAATAGGGTGTCATTTGGGACGCGGGTAGGGACATGCAGCTCTAGCCACATCTATGGGCCAGGGACATGCATCTCTAACCACATCTATGGGCCAGGGACATGCAGCTCTAGCCACATCTATGGGCCAGGGACAGGCATCTCTAACCACATCTATGGGCCAGGGACATGCAGCTCTGGGGGGCCCAAAACATTATAAAACTATCAAACAAAGAAATCTCACGCTTTTGAGAAAAGGATTGAAAGGAAGGATGATCTTCGTTGTCTATCACTGTCCCTGGTAACATCTGCCTCCTCTAGGTAACGCCTTGGAACAGATGGGTGTTGAACACACCTCTGGGTAGGCTCCACTGGGTGTGACTGGTAGCACACAGTACTGGGTGGGGCGCAAGCAGCGTTTAACAGTGCTGCAGTAAATTAATAAACACTCTCTGAGGTGTTACTATAGATTAATCACCTCCATGCTGTTGTTCCCCAGCTGGCATAGTGGTCTTGAATTTCTGTCTTTCACTTCGATGGCTTCCCAGACTACAAAGTAAGTTAGAGGAGGCTGGTGGAGGGAAACATAGGAGGACGGGGTCATTGTAATTGCTGGAATGGAATAAATGGAATGGTATCAAACACATCAAACATATGGAAACCACGTTTGACTCCGTTCCATTCATTCCTGCCATTACAATGAGCCCGTCCTCCTATAGGTCCTCCCACCAGCCTCCTCTGAAGTATGTATATGAAAGACATCTTGCCAGGCTTTGAGTGTTGGAATAGCCAATTTCCCCCCCACCTGCCCCTCTCTGTCACACACCCACTGTCTCCCCCTCTCTCTCCCCTCTCTCTCTTTCTCTCTTCCTTTCTCCCCTCTCTCTCTCAATCTCTTTCTCTCCCTCTCGCTCTCTCTCCCCCTCTCTCTCTCTCTCTCTTCCTCTTTGTATCAGCACTTACCTTCAGTCTACATTCCTCCAGATCAAGAACAGAATATCATATCTTAAGTGCATTCCAAAATGTGCTTGTTGTCACAAGACCGCTCTGCGCTGATACCGGTCTCTACCATCACCTCTTTTTCATATATATATATTTTTTTTAGATCACTTGTTTTCTCTTCCGGCACGTTTCCTGTTTATCCTCCCTCCTGCTCATGTTTCTGGGTGTTGGGTGCAATAGGGCCCAAGCGGGCATGACTCTGCCCGATGCCAGGGTGAGATAATGGGGTATTAGACAGGTCAGACGCCAGGCACACTCCTCCATCCCCCCTCCCTCCTTCCCTCTCTATTTGGGTTTTGTCCTCTTTCTTTTTCTTTTCATTTTTCATTCATCCACGCTGCTTATCTGTTTGGTAATGCGTGTCTAAGATGGGCAGATGGGTTTCTCATGATACTGAATGTTATCAGAAAGTTTGTAGGCAGATTGTTTACCACCTGTATGTTTAAAGTTCAATAGTTTATATCTATGGCTTATAATGACTAAGCCAGCTCCCGGATCACACTGGGTTTATCCCAAATGGCACCCTATTCCCTATATAGTGCACAACTTTTAACCAGGGAATAGGGTGCCATTTGGGACGTATCCACTGATGTTGTAGCCGTATCTGGAGCTAGCTTTGGCTCTGTGCAAATATCTCTCTCAGTGAAACGTCAGACATCTGCTTTCTCCCCCTCTCCGTCTGTTCTGTTCCGGCCAAATTCCTTTAACCTGACCACTAGATCCTCTAGAGGTTTATTGGCTGACGAGCTCTGGTTGTTTTAGATGGTGAGGGATGGGAGGGAAAGGAAGGGCCCTAAACAGATCACACATCACTGGCCTGGAAATGCCTTGGACAGACGGCCCAGACCAGACCGGCTTCATTCCAGATGCACGGGACTGTAATATCAGAGGTTATTTAAACACACGCACACACAGACTCACACACACAAGCACGAACACACACACTGTGTTCTGTGGTATGAGGAGTGTGTTCAGCAGACATGCCTGTGAACAGGGGGCTGTAAAGACAGGGGTCAGAGGTCAAATGGGAGCAGAGCGTGAGAGAGAGATGTGCGTGGAGAAGGAGAGAGAAAGTAGCAAAGAGAGAGAGAGAGAGAGAGAGAGAGAGAGAGGCTGGCTCTCACCTCTAACAAAAGCTTTACAGTATGTGCTTTAGACCCAACCATGTCTCAATGGGATTCCCAGAAGTGCCTGTGAAACCTATCCATCCTAATAATAAACCTGCTTCCCTGGAGCCTAGCATATGTGAGGAGGGAGATAGTATAGTATAGTGATAGGGAACTGGGCTAGTATAGTGATAGGGAACTGGGCTAGCATACTAATAGGGAACTGGGCAAGTATAGTGATATCATACTACACCAGCTCCGACGTTCATCTTATGTGGCAGGGCTTGCTAACTATTACAGACTACAAAGGGAAGGACATGAGCGAGCTGCCCAGTGACACAAGTATTCCAGACGAGCTAAATCACTTCTATGCTCGCTTCGAGGCAAGCAACACTGAGGCATGCATGAGAGCATCAGCTGTTCCGGACGACTGTGTGATCACGCTCTCCGTAGCCGACGTGAGTAAGACCTTTAAACAGGTCAACATACACAAGGCTGCGGGGCCAGACGGATTACCAGGACGTGTGCTGACCAACTGGCAGATGTCTTCCATAGCCATGAAGTGCTTTGAAAGGTTGGTCATGGCTCACATCAACACTATTATCCCAGAAACCCTAGACCCACTCCAATTTGCATACCGCCCAAACAGATCCACAGATGATGCAATCTCTATTGCACTCCACACTGCCCTTTCCCACCTGGACAAAAGGAACACTTATGTGAGAATGCTATTAATTGACTACAGCTCAGCGTTCAACACCATAGTACCCTCAAAGCTCATCACTAAGCTAAGGATCCTGGGACTAAAGACCTCCCTCTGCAACTGGATCCCGGACTTCCTGACGGGCCGTCCCCGGTGGTGAGGGGAGGTAGCAACACATCTGCCACGCTGATCCTCAACACCGAAGCTCCCCAGGAGGGCGTGCTCAGTCCACTCCTGTACTCTCTGTTCACCCACGACTGCATGGCCAGGCACGACTCCAACACCATCATTAAGTTTGCAGACGACACAACAGTGGTAGGCCTGATCACCGACAACGACGAGACAGCCTATAGGGAGGTCAGAGACCTGGCCAGGTGGTGCCAGAACAACAACCTATCCCTCAACGTAACCAACTAAGGAGATGATTGTGGATTACAGGAAAAGGAGCACCGAGCACGCCCCCATTCTCATCGACGGGGCTGTAGTGGAGCAGGTTGAGAGCTTCAAGTTCCTTGGTGTCCACATCAACAACAAACTAGAATAGTCCAAACACACCAAGACAGTCGTGATGAGGGCACGACAAAGCCTGTTCCCCCTCAGGAGACATAAAGGATTTGGCATGGGTCCTGAGATCCTCAAAAGGTTCAACAGCTGCAACATCGAGAGCATCCTGACTGGTTGCATCACTTCCTGGTACGGCAATTACTCGGCCTCTGACCGCAAGGCACTACAGAGGGAAGTGCGTACAGCCCAGTACATCACTGGGGTTAAGCTGCCTGCAATCCAGGACCTCTACACCAGGCGGTGTCAGAGGAAGGCCCTAAAAATTGTCAAAGACCCCAGCCACCCCAGTCATAGACTGTTCTCTCTACTACCGCATGGCAAGCGGTAAAGGAGTGCCAAGTCTAGGACAAAAAGGCTTCTCAACAGTTTTTACAGCCAAGCCATAAGACTCCTGAACAGGTAATCAAATGCCTACCCGGACTATTTGCATTGTGTGCCCCCCTAACCCCTCTTTTTACGCTGCTGCTACTCTCTGTTTATCATATATGGATAGTCACTTTAACTATACATTCATGTACATATTACCTCAATTGGGTCGACCAACCAGTGCTCCTGCACATTGGCTAACCGAACTATCTGCATTGTGTCCCGCCACCCACCACCCGCCAACCCCTCTTTTACACTACTGCTACTCTCTGTTCATCATATATGCATAGTCACTTTAACCATATCTACATGTACATACTACCTCAATCAGCCTGACTAACCACTGTCTGCATGTAGCCTCGCTACTTTTATAGACTCGCTACTGTATATAACCTGTCTTTTTACTGTTGTTTTATTTTTGTACTTACCAATTGCTCACCTAATACCTTTTTTGCACTATTGGTTAGAGCCTGTAAGTAAGCCTCACTGAAAGGTCTACACCTGTTGTATTCGGCGCACGTGACAAATAAACTTTGATTTGATTTGCTAGGGAACTGGGCTAGTGCAGTGATAGGGAACTGGGCAAGTATAGTGATAGGGAACTGGGCTAGAATAGTGATAGGAAACGGGGCTAGTACAGTAATAGGGAACTGGGCTAGTACAGTGATAAGGAACTGGGCTAGTATAGTAATAGGGAACTGGACTAGCATAGTGATAGGGAACGGTGCTAGTATAGTGATAGGAACCTGGGCTAGTATAGTGATAGGGAACTGGACTAGTATAGTGATAGGGAACTAGGCTAGTATAGTGATAGGGATCTGGGCTAGTATAGTAATAGGGAACTGGACTAACATAGTGATAGGGAATGGGGCTGGTATAGTGATAGGGAACTGGGCTAGTATAGTAATAGGGAACTGGGCTAGTATAGTGATAGGGAACTAGGCTAGTATAGTGATATGGATCTGGGCTAGTATAGTGATAGGGAACTGGACTAACATAGTGATAGGGAATGGGGCTGGTATAGTGATAGGGAACTGGGCTAGTATAGTGGTAGGGAACTGGGCTAGTATAGTAATAGGGAACTGGGAAAGTATAGTGATAGGGAATGGGGCTAGTACAGTGATAGGGAACTGGGCTAGTATAGTAATAGGGAACTAGGCTAGTATAGTGATAGGGAACGGGGCTAGTATAGTGATAGGGAACTGGGCTAGTATAGTGATAGGACACTGGGAAAGTATAGTGATAGGGAACTGGGCTAGTATAGTGATAGGGAACTGGGCTAGTATAGTAATAGGGAACTGGGAAAGTATAGTGATAGGGAACTGGACTAGCATAGTGATAGGACACTGGGAAAGTATAGTGATAGGGAACTGGGCTAGTACAGTGATAGGGAACTGGGCTAGTATAGTGATAGGGAACTGGACTAGTATAGTGATAGGGAACTGGACTAGTATAGTAATAGGGAACTGGGAAAGTATAGTGATAGGGAACTGGGCTAGTATAGTGATAGGGAACTGGGCTAGTATAGTAATAGGGAACTGGGAAAGTATAGTGATAGGGAACTGGGCTAGTATAGTGATAGGGAACTGGACTAGTATAGCGATAGGGAACTGGGAAAGTATAGTGATAGGGAACTGGGCTAGTATAGTAATAGGGAACTGGACTAGTATAGTGATAGGGATCTGGGCTAGTATAGTAATAGGGAACTGGACAAGTATAGTAATAGGGAACTGGGCTAGTATAGTGACAAGGAACTGGGCTAGTATAGTGACAGGGAACTGGGCTAGTATAGTGATAGGGAACTGGGCTAGTATAGTGATAGGGAACTGGGCTAGTATAGTGATAGGGAACTGGGCTAGTATAGTGATAGGGAACTGGACTAGTATAGTGATAGGGAACTGGGAAAGTATAGTGATAGGGAACTGGGCTAGTATAGTAATAGGGAACTGGGCTAGTATAGTCATAGGGAACTGGACTAGTATAGTGATAGGGAACTGGGAAAGTATAGTGATAGGGAACTGGGCTAGTATAGTAATAGGGAACTGGACTAGTATAGCGATAGGGAACTGGGAAAGTATAGTGATAGGGAACTGGGCTAGTATAGTAATAGGGAACTGGGCTAGTATAGTGATAGGGAACTGGACTAGTATAGCGATAGGGAACTGGGAAAGTATAGTGATAGGGAACTGGGCTAGTACAGTGATAGGGAACTGGGCTAGTATAGTAATAGGGAACTAGGCTAGTATAGTGATAAGGAACTGGGCTAGTATAGTAATAGGAAACTGGGCTAGTATAGTGATAAGGAACTGGACTAGCATAGTGATAGGGAACTGAGCTAGTATAGTAATAGGGAACTGGGCTAGTATAGTGATAAGGAACTGGACTAGCATAGTGATAGGGATCTAGGCTAGTATAGTGATAGGACACTGGGCTAGTATAGTAATAGGGAACTGGGCTAGTATAGTGATAAGGAACTGGGCAAGTATAGTAATAGGAAACTGGGCTAGTATAGTGATAAGGAACTGGACTAGCATAGTGATAGGGAACTGAGCTAGTATAGTAATAGGGAACTGGGCTAGTATAGTGATAAGGAACTGGGCTAGTATAGTAATAGGGAACTGGACTAACATAGTGATAGGGAACTGAGCTAGTATAATAATAAGGAACTGGACTAGCATAGTGATAGGGAACTGAGCTAGTATAGTAATAGGGAACTGGGCTAGTATAGTGATAAGGAACTGGACTAGCATAGTGATAGGGATCTAGGCTAGTATAGTGATAGGACACTGGGCTAGTATAGTGATAGGGAACTGGGCTAGTATAGTAATAGGGAACTGGACTAGTATAGTGATAGGGATCTGGGCTAGTATAGTAATAGGGAACTGGACAAGTATAGTGATAGGGAATGGGGCTGGTATAGTGATAGGGAACTGAGCTAGTATAGTAATAGGGAACTGGGCTAGTATAGTGATAGGGAACTGGACTAGCATAGTGATAGGGAACTGGACTAGTATAGTAATAGGGAACTGGGAAAGTATATCGATAGGGAACTGGGCTAGTATAGTGATAGGGAACTGGGCTAGTATAGTAATAGGGAACTGGGAAAGTATAGTGATAGGGAACTGGGCTAGTATAGTGATAGGGAACTGGACTAGTATAGCGATAGGGAACTGGGAAAGTATAGTGATAGGAAACTGGGCTAGTATAGTAATAGGGAACTGGACTAACATAGTGATAGGGAATGGGGCTGGTATAGTGATAGGGAACTGAGCTAGTATAGTAATAGGGAACTGGGCTAGTATAGTGATAGGGAACTGGACTAGTATAGTGATAGCGAACTGGACTAGTATAGTAATAGGGAACTGGGAAAGTATAGTGATAGGGAACTGGGCTAGTATAGTGATAGGGAACTGGGCTAGTATAGTAATAGGGAACTGGGAAAGTATAGTGATAGGGAACTGGGCTAGTATAGTGATAGGAAACTGGACTAGTATAGCGATAGGGAACTGGGAAAGTATAGTGATAGGGAACTGGGCTAGTATAGTAATAGGGAACTGGACTAGTATAGTGATAGGGATCTGGGCTAGTATAGTAATAGGGAACTGGACAAGTATAGTAATAGGGAACTGGGCTAGTATAGTGACAAGGAACTGGGCTAGTATAGTGACAGGGAACTGGGCTAGTATAGTGATAGGGAACTGGGCTAGTATAGTGATAGGGAACTGGACTAGTATAGTGATAGGGAACTGGGCTAGTATAGTGATAGGGAACTGGACTAGTATAGTGATAGGGAACTGGGAAAGTATAGTGATAGGGAACTGGGCTAGTATAGTAATAGGGAACTGGGCTAGTATAGTCATAGGGAACTGGACTAGTATAGTGATAGGGAACTGGGAAAGTATAGTGATAGGGAACTGGGCTAGTATAGTAATAGGGAACTGGACTAGTATAGCGATAGGGAACTGGGAAAGTATAGTGATAGGGAACTGGGCTAGTATAGTAATAGGGAACTGGACTAGTATAGCGATAGGGAACTGGGAAAGTATAGTGATAGGGAACTGGGCTAGTATAGTAATAGGGAACTGGACTAGTATAGCGATAGGGAACTGGGAAAGTATAGTGATAGGGAACTAGGCTAGTATAGTGATAGGGAACTGGACTAGTATGGTGATAGGGAACGGGGCTAGTACAGTGATAGGGAACTGGACTACTATAGTAATAGGGAACTGGGCTAGTATAGTAATAGGGAACTGGGAAAGTATAGTGATAGGGAACTGGGCTAGTATAGTGATAGGGAACTGGACTAGTATAGTAATAGGGAACTGGGAAAGTATAGTGATAGGGAACTGGGCTAGTATAGTGATAGGGAACTGGACTAGTATAGTGATAGGGAACTGGACTAGTATAGTAATAGGGAACTGGGAAAGTATAGTGATAGGGAACTGGGCTAGTATAGTGATAGGGAACTGGACTAGCATAGTGATAGGGACCTGGGCTAGTATAGTAATAGGGAACTGGACTAACATAGTGATAGGGACCTGGGCTAGTATAGTAATAGGGAACTGGACTAGTATAGTGATAGGGAACTGGACTAGTATAGTAATAGGGAACTGGACTAGTATAGTGATAGGGAACTGGACTAGTATAGTAATAGGGAACTGGACTAGTATAGTGATAGGGAACTGGGCTAGTATAGTAATAGGGAACTGGACTAACATAGTGATAGGGATCTGGGCTAGTATAGTGATAGGGACCTGGGCTAGTCTAGTGATAGGGAACTGGACTAGTATAGTAATAGGGAACTGGACTAGTATAGTGATAGGGAACTGGGCTAGTATAGTAATAGGGAACTGGACTAACATAGTGATAGGGACCTGGGCTAGTATAGTGATAGGGACCTGGGCTAGTATAGTAATAGGGAACTGGACTAGTATAGTGATAAGGAACTGGACTAACATAGTGATAGGGAACTGGACTAACATAGTGATAGGGAACTGGACTAGTATAGTGATAGGGAACTGGACTAGTATAGTGATAGGGAACTGGACTAACATAGTGATAGGGAACTGGACTAACATAGTGATAGGGAACTGGACTAGTATAGTGATAGGGAACTGGACTAGTATAGTAATAGGGAACTGGACTAGTATAGTGATAGGGAACTGGGCTAGTATAGTAATAGGGAACTGGACTAACATAGTGATAGGGACCTGGGCTAGTATAGTGATAGGGAACTGGACTAACATAGTGATAGGGAACTGGGCTAGTATAGTGATAGGGAACTGGACTAGTATAGTAATAGGGAACTGGACTAGTATAGTGATAGGGAACTGGGCTAGTATAGTAATAGGGAACTGGGCTAGTATAGTAATAGGGAACTGGACTAACATAGTGATAGGGACCTGGGCTAGTATAGTGATAGGGACCTGGGCTAGTATAGTAATAGGGAACTGGACTAGTATAGTGATAAGGAACTGGGCTAGTATAGTGATAGGGAACTGGACTAGTATAGTAATAGGGAACTGGACTAGTATAGTGATAGGGAACTGGGCTAGTATAGTAATAGGGAACTGGACTAACATAGTGATAGGGACCTGGGCTAGTATAGTGATAGGGAACTGGGCTAGTATAGTGATAGGGAACTGGACTAACATAGTGATAGGGAACTGGGCTAGTATAGTGATAGGGAACTGGACTAACATAGTGATAGGGAACTGGGCTAGTATAGTGATAGGGAACTGGACTAGTATAGTAATAGGGAACTGGACTAGTATAGTGATAGGGAACTGGGCTAGTATAGTGATAGGGAACTGGACTAACATAGTGATAGGGAACTGGGCTAGTATAGTGATAGGGAACTGGACTAACATAGTGATAGGGACCTGGGCTAGTATAGTGATAGGGAACTGGACTAACATAGTGATAGGGAACTGGGCTAGTATAGTGATAGGGAACTGGACTAGTATAGTAATAGGGAACTGGACTAGTATAGTGATATGGAACTGGGCTAGTATAGTAATAGGGAACTGGACTAACATAGTGATAGGGACCTGGGCTAGTATAGTGATAGGGAACTGGACTAACATAGTGATAGGGAACTGGGCTAGTATAGTGATAGGGAACTGGACTAGTATAGTAATAGGGAACTGGACTAGTATAGTGATAGGGAACTGGGCTAGTATAGTAATAGGGAACTGGACTAACATAGTGATAAGGAACTGGACTAACATAGTGATAGGGAACTGGACTAACATAGTGATAGGGAACTGGACTAGTATAGTGATAGGGAACTGGACTAGTATAGTGATAGGGAACTGGACTAACATAGTGATAGGGAACTGGACTAACATAGTGATAGGGAACTGGACTAGTATAGTGATAGGGAACTGGACTAGTATAGTGATAGGGAACTGGACTAACATAGTGATAGGGAACTGGACTAACATAGTGATAGGGAACTGGACTAGTATAGTGATAGGGAACTGGACTAACATAGTGATAGGGAATGGGGCTAATACAGTGCTAGGGAACTGGACTAGCATAGTGACAGGGAACTGGACTAGTATATTGACAGGGAACTGAACTAGTATAGTGATAGGGAACTGCGGCTATGGACACTGCAGTAGTAAGTCAGGCAAGCATTCCTCATATGCAGTACCCCTCTCTGCTCAGACAAATGCACTCACTGAGCAGAGAGAAGAGGAGTCTTTGGACACAGACCTGTCCCACTCTCTCTGTACCAAGTTATAGAGCAGACAGACAACCAGACAGCCAGCCAATCAGCCACACAGACACACAGACACACTGGCACAGGTAAGGCCCAGGTAACCCCCAGGTCATAGTAAAGGATAAATATTTACCTTGCACACCTTGAGCAGATGTTGAGTGTGACCTTGGCCTGGGGCTCTGGGAGGTAGGAACTACGACCTTGACTGAACTTACTTCCTGACGGGGCCAGCCCTGTTACCCCCTCCATACGCAGGTCATCTAGGTCCTCTATGAGGAGAGAGGAGAGAGAGGAGAGAGGGAGAGAGGAGAGAGAGGGAGAAAGGGGGAGGGAGAGAGAGAGGGAGGCAGGGAAGAGAGAGAATGGGTGAAGTACAGGGAGATGGAGTGAGGAAGAGCGATGAGGAATAGAAGGAAAGAGTAAGAAAGGGGAAAGAGGGAGAGAAGGAGAGGGACAGTCATTTATCATAGTCACTGAGTCATCAACAGATGCATTGTATCTGTCTTAGCTGTCTCAGCCGTCCAGAACGGAGGAAGGATGAACCAACACACACACACACACACACACACACACTAAGAGACGATAGACTGACAAGACTGTCTTGCATCAATTAGCCAATAAATAGATTGTGGTTGTAAGGAGAAGAGACAGAGAAGGCTGTGCTGAAGGAGAGATGATGAGAGAGAGACCACACATCCTGACCAGAGAGAGAGAGAGAAGTGTCTCTGTGTGTTCTCTCCCTGTGTCCTCATAAGAACAGTCCTCGGTCTGCATGACTCTCTAAAGAGCTCCATATGAACCAGACACGCCAGTGTCATCCCCTCTCCTTCTCCCCAGTCTCTCTGTCTCTGTCACCCCCATCTATCTCTCTCTCTCTCTGGTTTGTTTTAACATACTGCTGTTGGACCGGGAGACAGAATAAAGCTGAACTGAGTTCCACACGCGATAGTGTTCCCAGGTTCACCACTGGGCCCATGTTCAGCTTTAAACAGGCTTATATGATCAGGTATCAGAGAATAGAATTTTCAGCTTCAAGGCGAAGTAGGTGACGCGCGTTTCGGTAACAGAGACAAAAATACAATCATTGAGAACAGAAAGCATAGCTCCGCCTGCGTTCCAAATGACAGCCTATTCCCTTTATGGCTTTGTGGACCCTGGTCAAAAGTAGTGCACTATATAGAGAATAGGGTTCCATTTGGGATGCACCCTCAGTCTAATAAGCAGGGTCGTGACTGAGTAGAAAAGAAGGGTAGTAAAATATAAATAACTTCATGTTTATTGTCACAAAACTAAAACCAGTAACGCTTTATTAAATATAGCAGGACATCAAACAGGGATGTAAATTTGACAGCAAGTTCTTGGTTCTGAATAAATGTTTTGAGAGACAAAACACATTGCAACAATTATATAGCGTAAGTCTGAATTTGTATGTTGACGACATGAGTCATGGTCTGAGTTAGCTAACTGTTGGTAAAGATATCTAATATAGCTTTTTAATAACAAGTTGATATCTTAAAGGTCCAATGCAGCCATTTTTATCTCAATATCAAATCATTTCTGGGTAACAATTAAGTAAAATGGTTCAAAATTTAAAAAACTATTAATTCTTGGCAAAAAGCTATTTCTCAAGCAAAAAATGATTATTCCAACCTCACAGTGTGGAATATATATATAAATCACAGGTAAATCAAATTTTTGACGGCACTGGGCCTTTAAAATAAAATAAAAACTTGCCCGTATCACTTGTGCTTATTAAGCATACAGGCAAGCGCAGTTTGAAGATATCCTAGAATGATTCCCAGGCACCTGCAACAAAACGCCTCAGACGTGTGAGTGCTTTCCCTTCTTTTAATAACAAGTTGATAGATACAGTACCTCAAGCCATTACTGTATGGACCATTTGACAGCATATAAAGGATGTTTTTTTAACAACAATAGCCCATTTTGTTTTCATCAGTCCTCAGGAATGTGAGAAATGTGACAACAAGAGATCAAATGCCGGACATAATTATTACCACTCACTAGTGTGTGTGTGTGTGTATGTGTGTGTGCGTGTGTGTGTGTGTGTGTCTGTTTATGTGTGTGGGACAGATATACACATTAGTCACATTGATACTCTTCCCGTCAATCTCATGTTACTGGCCTCCTGGTTGAGCAGAGACGAGAAGACAGAAAACTGCGGCTTACACTTTGATAGAAGAGAAGGCGTGACTAATCACCTGGATTAGAGGAGAGACACTCATCCACTGAGAAATGTTCCTCTTCCCTCCATCCATCACACTGGCCCTGCGCCAGGCTATCTCTCACCTGTCTGTCCTCGTTACGCGTTTGTGTCTGTGTGTAATTGTGTGTGTCTGTGTGTGTGTGTGTGTGTGTCTGTGTGTCTCTCTCTCTGTGTGTGTGTGTGTGTGTGTGTGTGTGTGTGTGTGTGTGTGTGTGTGTGTGTGTGTGTGTGTGTGTGTGTGTGTGTGTGTGTGTGTGTGTGTGTGTGTGTGTGTGTGTGTGTGTGTGTGTGTGTGTGTGTGTGTGTGTGTGTGTGTGTGTGTGTGTGTGTGTGTGTTTGCTTGTATGCCTCCCTTTGTGTGTATGGTTCGTACGTGCATGTCTCCTCTCCGTAGGTGAAGAAATCACTTAAAGAGAGCGAGAGGAGACGAGAGAGGAGAGAAATACCATACCAGACCAGCTGCAAATTAAGAATTCCACTAGGAGTAAAATTCCACGAGGAGCACATTTTCAGAGAGGCACTGATGTGTGTATAAAAGGAATAACAGCCCGGGTGTTACATGTAGTCAGATTGCCTGGGTGTAATGTAGTCAGATTGCCTGGGTGTTATGTAGTCAGATTGCCTGGGTGTTATGTAGTCAGATTGCCCGGGTGTTACATGTAGTCAGATTGCCTGGGTGTTATGTAGTCAGATTGCCTGGGTGTTATGTAGTCAGATTGCCTGGGTGTTATGTAGTCAGATTGCCTGGGTGTTATGTAGTCAGATTGCCCGGGTGTTACATGTAGTCAGATTGCCTGGGTGTTATGTAGTCAGATTGCCTGGGTGTTATGTAGTCAGATTGCCTGGGTGTTATGTAGTCAGATTGCCTGGGTGTTATGTAGTCATTTTGCCTGGGAGTTATGTAGTCAGATTGCCTGGGTGTTATGTAGTCAGATTGCCTGGGTGTTATGTAGTCAGATTGCCTGGGTGTTATGTAGTCAGATTGCCCTGGTGTTACATGTAGTCAGATTGCCTGGGTGTTATGTAGTCAGATTGCTCGGGTGTTAAATGTAGTCAGATTGCCCGGGTGTTACATGTAGTCAGATTGCCGGGTGTTACATGTAATCAGATTACCTGGATGTTACATGTAGTCAGATTGCCCGGGTGTTACATGTAGTCAGATTGCCCGGGTGTTACATGTAGTCAGATTGCCCGGGTGTTACATGTAGTCAGATTGCCCGGGTGTATGCCTCCCATTGTGTGTTACATGTAGTCAGATTGCCCGGGTGTTACATGTAGTCAGATTGCCGGGTGTTACATGTAATCAGATTACCTGGATGTTACATGTAGTCAGATTGCCAGGTGTTACATGTAGTCAGATTGCCCGGGTGTTACATGTAGTCAGATTGCCTGGGTGTTATGTAGTCAGATTGCCAGGTGTTACATGTAGTCAGATTGCCGGGTGTTACATGTAGTCAGATTGCCAGGTGTTACATGTAGTCAGATTGCCAGGTGTTACATGTAGTCAGATTGCCCGGGTGTTACATGTAGTCAGATTGCCAGGTGTTACATGTAGTCAGATTGCCCGGGTGTATGCCTCCCTTTGTGTGTTACATGTAGTCAGATTGCCAGGTGTTATATGTAGTCAGATTGCCCGGGTGTTACATGTAGTCAGATTGCCAGGTGTTACATGTAGTCAGATTGCCAGGTGTTACATGTAGTCAGATTGCCCGGGTGTTACATGTAGTCAGATTGCCCGGGTGTTACATGTAGTCAGATTGCCCAGGTGTTACATGTAGTCAGATTGCCCGGGTGTTACATGTAGTCAGATTGCCAGGTGTTACATGTAGTCAGATTGCCAGGTGTTACATGTAGTCAGATTGCCAGGTGTTACATGTAGTCAGATTGCCCGGGTGTTGCATGTAGTCAGATTGCCCGGGTGTTACATGTAGTCAGATTGCCAGGTGTTACATGTAGTCAGATTGCCAGGTGTTACATGTAGTCAGATTGCCCGGGTGTATGCCTCCCTTTGTGTGTTACATGTAGTCAGATTGCCCGGGTGTTGCATGTAGTCAGATTGCCCGGGTGTTGCATGTAGTCAGATTACCTGGGTTTTGATTTAGAATTGTCTGATTGGGTGTTAGATTTTTCCTTCATTTTTCTATCGTCTGATGAGATTAGTATAAACATTTGATAACATGCACACCATGAAGATGAACGTTTACATCATGTTGACATTGAGCCATACTACTTCTTACCGTGCCAGATGAGGTGAGATTTCTCACCTGAAGCACTGAGAGACCTATGGGCCTGGTCAAAAGTATTTCACTGTAAGGAAAATAGGGTTCCAGCTGGTACACACAGTCCCAGAACACAGGTCATCCAGGGACTGGGACTGGTGTGGATAACAGAGGGTGACTGAATGCTTCTGTCATGCTTCTGAAAATGCCTGTAAGCATAGTCTCATTCATCATCACTGCTGGGAAATGAGAGTGGGTGGGCAAGGGGAGAGAGGTTACCGGCCGTGGGAACCATGTCTGTGTCCCAAATGGCACTCTATTCCCTATGCATTGTGTTACTTTTGACCAGGGTCCATAGGGGTCTGGTCAAAAGTAGTGCACTATGTAGGTAATAGGGTGCCCTTTGGAACACAAGCCATGGCTTAATATTGTGTCAACGCCCAGACCATCACCTGCTCCTCCACCTAATCCGTCTCCTGGTCGTTATCTACTCTGTAAGGTCCTGTCTAGAGACTGGTTTACGCGGTGGTAGACTACAAGTCTGAAAAGTCTAGGTGGGTCACAGCGGGAACCACTGCTGTAAAGTTACTGTGTTCAAACGTTGCCACGGTCACAGCACATTACCTACGGGAAGCTTTTAATCTCTGAGTTCACCTCTCCCTTTGGCCTTGTTCCTTGTAGTTGGAGATAAACAAATGACAAAAACATGGAGAGTACAACATCTCCGTCTAATCTTTCAGGCGAGTCAAATAAAGACATTACATGCAGCTTTAGATTTAGTTTGTGTTTTGTCTAAACAAGATGTTACTGCTGTTTAGAACAAGCTGGGCATGACAACATGGCGCGCTTACAGGACAGTAAGTCTTTCCGCCCTGCAAACAGTGTCAATGGAATTATACATTGGGATCACACACACACACACACACACACACACACACACACACACACACACACACACACACACACACACACACACACACACACACACACACACACACACACACACACACACACACACACACACACACACACACACACACACACACACACACAGTCAGTCAGTCGAATTGTACTGTCAACCCTGCTGTGTGTGAATAACATTGGTCTGATGCTATCAGGTGTCGGCTCCTACAAAGAGACACAGGGGCCTCCAGGGGCCAAGGGAGAGAAACGGAGTGATCCCTGAAAGTTACACTCACCCTTATTAGTGTGACTTACAGTACATTGGCATACTGTGTGTGTGTGTGTGTGTGTGTGTGTGTGTGTGTGTGTGTGTGTGTGTGTGTGTGTGTGTGTGTGTGTGTGTGTGTGTGTGTGTGTGTGTGTGTGTGTGTGTGTGTGTGTGTGTGTGTGTGTGTGTGTGTGTGTGTGTGTGTGTGTGTGTGTGTGTGTGTGTGTGTGTGTGTGTTTGCCCACAGTGCCATGGCTGATGTGTATTTTATGTGGGCATATAGCCACTTGCTGCTTACCACTGTACCAGTCAAGAGTTGGTGCCAGACATAGACTTCAATACTGGGAGCTGACTAAACTAAACTAACTAAACATCTGCTACAGAGGATAAATCATCTTTGTGTGTGTACATCTTTTTTTTGTTTGTTCCCCTTTTCTAAAGGTCCCATTGAGAAAGAGAGTTTATTTATTTAGCCAGACACAACTGACTTTATCTCCCTTGGGTTAGCAACAGATCCTACCATAACCCCCGCACCAAAACCCCCCACACAATAACACCGTCTAAGAGAAGTTTACATTACAGACCGGCACGTCAATACGTTTCACCATGCAACACTCACGTCACACGCCGTGGCGTCTGTCTAGACACAACAAAGTCAGCACTCAGCCCGCCCGTTTGTCAGCGAGCGAGGCACATTTTCTCTCATGCTTCCTGGTCGAAGGAGGAGCACTATATAGGGAATAGGGTGGCATTTGGAAAGCAGACCCTGCGTCAAACGTTGAGACACGACTGATAAATACAACTGTGGCAGAGGAGAGGAGAGGGGTGGAAAGTATTTGAGCGATGCGATGCGAACAAAGAGGTCTGAGCAATGAGGAATTCCTTCCCTCAATCACTCACTACACCAAAGCAAAAAGCGGAGCTGGTGTGTGTGTGTGTGTGTGTCTGTTCCCCCATCAAGTTTCCATGTTATTTAATGTAATTTAGACGGAGACTGACTGACTCGCTCTCGTCTCTCTGTTCTAAATCAAGAACTGAAGTCATAATTAGTATATTCATCTCGCAAATAACCTAACCTACACTTTCTGAGATGATGTGTTGACAGATGTAAAGTGTGCAATCATCTAACTCTCTCCCCCACACAGAGACAGAGATACAGAGAGAGAGAGACACACAAACACACTTGTACGCACACACCCTATCTCATGCACACCAGATCCAAGACTATGAGTTTATTGATTCACCTATGAGTGAACTAATTGACTCATTTCCAGCCCTGCGTATGTCCTAGCTGTGCCTGTGGTGCTGTGGCTCTGTGTCTGGGAGGTCACAATGGGTTGCATAGGGTCCTGGTCAAAAGTAGTGCACTATATAGGGAACAAAGTACCATTTGGGATATAGCCTATAACAGCAGACTCTAGTCTAGTGTCATTATAAAACAGACTGTGGCTCTACTGTCTCTACTATCCGCTGCGCTGTAATTAACAATATCTCTGTAATGATAGATATCACAGAGAGTGGTGGCAGACACACACATACAGCATGCATGCACAGACACACACACACACACACACAGAGAGAGAGAGAATGATTTGAATTGTGAGAGAAAAAAAGAGAGAGCGAGAGAGAGGGGCGTGAAAGAGAGAGGGGGAGAGAGTGAGGGAGAGAAAAAGAGACCCCGCGCTCTCCCTGCCCCTCACACAGTCAGCTCAAGCATTTGTGATTCATGAAGTATTAAACACAAAGCAATGACTCTGCGGTTAGTTCTCCCAGAACGGGCCAGAGAGGCATTTGTTTAGCTTTGTAATAAAAGCAATATTCCAACTTACATTTCATAATTACAACTCAGCTTTCATTTGCGTTTCTTTCCCCGTCCCTGTCATTCCCCTCAAAGTCTGTCTGTCAGATCCCAACCTCATGCAGTATCTCAGACAGACACAGAGAGAGGGAGAGAGAGAATAGAGAGAGAGAGAGAGAGAGAGAGAGAGAGAGAGAGAGAGAGAGAGAGGGAGAATAGAGAGAGAGAGAGAGAGAGAGAGAGAGAGAGAGAGAGAGAGAGAGAGAGAGAGAGAGAGAGAGAGAGAGAGAGAGAGAGAGAGAGAGAGAGAGAGAGAGAGGGAGAATAGAGAGAGAGAGAGAGAGAGAGAGAGAGAGAGAGAGAGAGAGAGAGAGGAGAGAGAGAGAGAGAGAGAGAGAGAGAGAGAGAGAGAGAGAGAGAGAGAGAGAGAGAGAGAGAGAGAGAGAGAGAGAGAGAGAGAGAGAGGGAGAGGGAGAGGGAGAGGGAGAGAGAGAGAGAGAGAGAGAGAGAGAGAGAGAGAGAGAGAGAGAGAGAGAGAGAGAGCTTCAGATATCAGAGAACACTGCCTTTACAAGAAAGAGAACAAACTAAAAGAATCAGATGGAGAGAGAGAGAGAATGCAAGATCAGAGCCTGTGAAAGTCTTGTCAGAACTCCAGAACACTGTTCTGTCAACTCATTCAACTCAAGCTCTTTAAGCTGCAACCCTTCTCTCTGAGAGAAAGCCTGGAGACAGGGAACAACAACCGTCTCCCAGGTTCAATACTGCCATCTAGAGTTCATACAAGTAACTGTTGATGCAATATGATAAGAATACAGTTAAAGACATCAATGTTAGAGACATTGATTTATCCATAAAGTGTCTCAGAATAGGAGTGCTGATCTAGGATCAGGCCCTCCCTGACAATGTATTCTTATTCACTATGATCTAAAAGGCAAAACTGATCAGCACTCCTACTCCAAGACGCTTTGGGCTCCCGAGAGGCGCAGCGGTCTAAGGCACTGCATCTCAGTGCTAGAGGCGACACTACAGTCCCTGGGTCGATTCCAGGCTGTATCACATCAGGCTGTGATTGGGGTAGGCCGTCATTGTAAATAAGAATTTGTTCGTAACTGACTTGACTTGTTAAATTTAAAATGTAAAAAAAATTATTTGTGAATACTAGCCCTGGCCCAGTTACTAAAGCAGAACAACAGAAAAGGTTTCTGGGCAGATAAGGTGATCTACAGCCCAGAGATAACCATGTCTGGGTGGGGTTGCCAGATTTTGTGGGTTACATTGTCAGGTAATGAGGTAGTTGGAGCTGAAATCCCCCCTCTGTGTCCATAGTCCTCATTCATACACACCTGAAGAGGTAATGGGGAGTTGGCTACCTGTTGGTGATAAACACATAGATACTAAAGACAACACAAACACTCTGATTACTCAGTAATTACCTCATAAAGTCTATAACTCACTGTTTGTCAGATGCATCTTCGTTTCGATGCTAACAGGGGCCACCCTGTCTCCTATAAAAACACCTGAGAATGATGTTGTGGATTTTTATCACGAGAAGAACAAAGTCACACACAAGACACAATGTTGCTGGCAAAGATACTGTAAGATGAACAAAGGCCTTTTCATAGATACAAAAACAGATGTATTGTCTCTGGGTCTTTTCAGGTATAACAATCTTCAGACAGAGCATTCTAGGCACCAGCATAAACGGCCTTTATCCTCAAACCTCTCTATTTAAATAAACGATCGGTGTTTAGCCATGATATTACAGTATGTGTCCATTCATACAATCTGTCATTCCAAGACCAACCCCTTCTATCAGTTAACTCTGAGAACAGTGAGTATCCGATTTTTTTCCAACAGATGACACTGTAACACTAAACTTGCCCATCAGTGTTGTAGTTACCTCCAGTAACACTACAATTCACCCTTCAACCAACCCATCCATCTGCACATGTATTATTTTACAGGGCCTCATAACGGCAGCACTTCTTTTCTAACTGGGGACTCTCTCTCCAATCAAACTATATAGGATCAGAACCTTTAGTCAGAGATGCTGTCACCCTGCCAGCCCACCAGCAGTTTCAACCCCCTGTACTTGACTTGATTTTATGTGATTTAGTACCGCTGTAATTCACACTACTAGCATGCCCTTCTCTTCTCCTCTTGTGTCTTTTAACAAACAACGCTCCCTGATGATACGGCTCAGTTGTTTGTTTGCGCTGTTGCCGGGGCAACTGCTGTGTCTCTGGTTGTCAGGGCGAGGAAGGAGAGGAGGAGAGGGGGAGGACTGGCGTCAGGAAGTTCAGAGCAGGATGAGGTGTCTGCCAAGCCCTGGCACTCTCCCTTTCTTTCTTTCCTCCTCTCCCGCTCTAGCTCTCATTCTCTCTCCCCCTTTCCCCCCTCCCTCTCTAACTCTCTCCCTCTTTCCCCCCTCCCTCTCCCCCTTTCTCTCTCTCTCTCCCTCTTTCCCCCCTCCCTCTCTAACTCTCTCTTCCTCTCCCCCTTTCTCTCTCTTCTCTCTCCCTCTCCCCCTTTCTCTCTTTCTCTCTCTATTCTAAATACAGAATAGAACAAAGAGATATACTGATATTGGGGCTGGGCTCTGAAGCTCTGCAATTGGACCAGATTTTCACACACACACACACACACACACACACACACACACACACACACACACACACACACACACACACACACACACACACACACGCACACGCACACGCACACGCACACGCACACGCACACACACACACACATAGCCACAGATACAGACGGAAACACAGGTACAGTAATCTCACAGTCATGTCAGATCCTAACACACAGATCACCATCAAATCAAATCAAGCTTTATTCAAGCTTTAACACATTTCAGACATGCAGTGCAACACAATGTGCTTCACAGGGACATTTTTTTTTAAACAATGAAAATAAAAACATATTTACTACAAAACAAACATAAGAGGATAAAAAACTAAAGAATAACAATAAAAACTGAATGACTAAAAAGCACCCTCAGGAGAAGCAAAGCTTAAAAGGTGTGTTTCAAGATCTCTTTGAAATATGTCCACAGTTTCTGCCCCCCTCAGGTTCTCTAGAAGGCTATTCCAGGGGCATAATAACTAAAGGCTGTCTCTCCTTGCCTCTTGGTTCTAGGCTTTGGGATAGTTAAAAGTGCAGTGCCAGAGGAACCTACTGGGTACATAACTTAAAAGCATGTCTGACATGTATTGGGGTGCACAATCATGGATTGATTTGAAAAACCAATAGAAGCATCTTTAATTTAATCATAAAACTCAGGCAGCCGGTTGAGAGACATTAAAACTGGTGTAATATGTGCTCTCCTTCTGGTCTCGGTCAGTACCCGTGCTGCAGCATTCTGTATGTTTTGCAGTTGACCAATGGCTTTCTTGGGGAACCAGACAGGAGAGCATTACAGTAATCAAATCTGCTTGTAATAAAAGCATGGATGAGTCTCTCTGTATCAGCCTGAGAGAGAAACGGCCGCACCTTGGTAATGTTCCTCAGCTGGTAAAAAGATATTTTGGTCACATTCCTCATGTGTGATTCGAAATTGAGTTCAGAATCTAAAATAACACCTAGGTTTTTTACCTGGTGTTTTATCTTTATTGCCTGTCAATTAAAATGTGTGGACAGATTCTCTCTCTGTGCTTTGGCTCCAACAATAAGTACCTCGGTCTTGTCTTGATTTAGCTGGAGGAAGTTGTGAGCCATCCAAGTATTTAAATCACTAATACAGTACAATCATTTATCTATGGAGCTAAAATCCTCAGAAATGTAAAGTTGTGTATCGTCTACGTAGCAGTGAAAATCAATGCTATGCTTTCTGATAACGCTGCCAAGGGGTAACATATATGAACTGAACAGTACTGGACCCAAAATCGAACCCATGTGGAACGCCACATGTGATATGCATTTTCTATGAGTTATGTTCACCCAGGGTGACAGAAAAACTCGTGACCGGTTAAATTACGTAATTTCAATCTCCTGCTGTCCTCCTGAATCCCCTAGAGAGTAAGGGTACACTATCACCCCCCCCCCCCCCCCCCCTCTCATGTTCGGGGGACCCCCGGCCGAGTGGTACAGAGCACAAAAGCGCGTCTGTTCATTCACAGAGGGGGTTCTGATATCTCCTGTACGAGTATATGACCTTAATAGAGTGTCCTGGTGGCGTGTTTGTGTAGGTGGGTTTATGTTGTGTTTTCAATTAGGAACAGGGTCACTATTACGCTCCGGTGAGACCGAGGACAGGGGTAGTGTGAGTGCTCAGTCAGGTATCCAGACAACTGACAACAACCGCTTTAATACAGTAACCTGAACTTACCTACATGTTCATTTAACGGTAAGGCAGGAGATGGCAGGGAGACTTCATTGTCAGTTGGAGAGGAGAAGAAGTTATTGCAACATGACTGTATGTCGCTCTGGATAAGAGCGTCTGCCAAATGACTGAAATGTCATGTAAATGTAACGTTTCAGAAAGGGGTCAGCTGGAGCCCTCTCGGGAGGAACTGGCCCTCTCTGTTGTTTTTATGAACTAACCATAGAACAACACAGTGCTGCCAGCTGAAGGCCGTTTCTCTCCACCAGCTAGACTCAACTTGTTACTTTATTAAGAACTGTGTCTGTGCGTGGTTTCACCAGCATAGTCTGTGGAGAAGGTTATGCTTTCTCCTTGTGTACTTTCCAGTGTTTCATAAAGCCTGTGTCACACTAGTTTCCAGTGTGGATTGTGCTGCAGTTAACACTAGGCATGAGGACATATACAGTACATGAATGTGATGTCATATAAATGAATGTGATGAACTAGCCTCTGAATCCCCAGTATTTGTCCCTGTCTATAACAGTCTATAACACACTTACCTCTAATGGTGGAAAACAGAGACTGACAGACAGACAAGACAGACACAGAGACAGTTTGGTTGACTATTTGGCTTTTACAAAATACTGGGGATTCAGAGGCTAGTTCATCACATTCATTTATATGACATCACATTCATGTACTGTATATGTCCTCATGCCTAGTGTTAACTGCAGCACAATCCACACTGGAAACTAGTGTGACACAGGCTTTATGAAACACTGGAAAGTACACAAGGAGAAAGCATAACCTTCTCCACAGACTATGCTGGTGAAACCACGCACAGACACAGTTCTTAATAAAGTAACAAGTTGAGTCTAGCTGGTGGAGAGAAACGGCCTTCAGCTGGCAGCACTGTGTTGTTCTATGGTTAGTTCATAAAAACAACAGAGAGGGCCAGTTCCTCCCGAGAGGGCTCCAGCTGACCCCTTTCTGAAACGTTACATTTACATGACATTTCAGTCATTTGGCAGACGCTCTTATCCAGAGCGACATACAGTCATGTTGCAATAACTTCTTCTCCTCTCCAACTGACAATGAAGTCTCCCTGCCATCTCCTGCCTTACCGTTAAATGAACATGTAGGTAAGTTCAGGTTACTGTATTAAAGCGGTTGTTGTCAGTTGTCTGGATACCTGACTGAGCACTCACACTACCCCTGTCCTCGGTCTCACCGGAGCGTAATAGTGACCCTGTTCCTAATTGAAAACACAACATAAACCCCCCTACACAAACACGCCACCAGGACACTCTATTAAGGTCATATACTCGTACAGGAGATATCAGAACCCCCTCTGTGAATGAACAGACGCGCTTTTGTGCTCTGTACCACTCGGCCGGGGGTCCCCCGAACATGAGAGGGAGGGGGGGGGGGGGGGGGTGATAGTGTACCCTTACTCTCTTGGGGATTCAGGAGGACAGCAGGAGATTGAAATTACGTAATTTAACCGGTCACGAGTTTTTCTGTCACCCTGGGTGAACATAACTCATAGAAAATGCATATCACATGTGGCGTTCCACAAGGTTTGATTTTGGGTCCAGTACTGTTCAGTTCATATATGTTACCCCTTGGCAGCGTTATCAGAAAGCATAGCATTGATTATCACTGCTACGTAGACGATACACAACTTTACATTTCTGAGGATTTTAGCTCCATAGATAAATGATTGTACTGTATTAGTGATTTAAATACTTGGATGGCTCACAACTTGGTGGTGGCTCACAACTTGGCGGTGTATTTGAAAATACTCAAATAAAGTACTTGTTTTGGGCGGTGTATTTGAAAATACTCAAATAAAGTACTTGTTTTGGGCGGTGTATTTGAAAATACTCAAATAAAGTACTTGTTTTGGGCGGTGTATTTGAAAATACTCAAATGCACAGAAAAAGTATTTGAATAAAAAACACTTAAAAACACATGCATTTAAACCAAAGACTGACACACGCACGCACACACCACTGCCCCCCCCGCCTAAAAAACAATATTCCCCTCTGGAGGTCGTCGCCCTAGAATTAGGAAGTAGAATACTAGAATGGACATGAACAAAATGGCTGATAAAGGTCAGTATTTTGGTCAGGGTGTTGGTTTGCCACTGCTGTGATAAGATATTGTGTAAAATAATGCATTTTAAGAAATTATCTGCACTATATGTTTGTTACCTAGCTAGCCAGACAGTTTTAGAGGACTGACTCTATACATTTTTCAAATTAACTGCCAATATGCCAACATTCCATTCAAACAACATGCCTTTGTTTTATTTTCCTGCATAAGAAAAATCATATGCCTCTACTGCCATTCATACTAATTAGACTGGTTTGTATTTCACCCTGACCGATATGGCTTTAAAAATGCAAAATTCTCTCAGCCTCATTGCAAAATGTGTAGAATAGCATGAGATTAGCTATAGAAATGCAAATTTCTCAGCTCTTGCGGGTGGGCCCTGCGAAACTGTGGTATATCACTAACACACACACACACACACACACACACACACACACACACACACACACACACACACACACACACACACACACACACACACACACACACACACACACACACACACACACACACACACACTCTGGAGAGAGGGGGATATTATGGGATGTTATGGATGAGCTCCACAACGCAAGACATGCTCGTTTCTCATTAGCATAATTGAACTCATTTGGGCTACGTTCATTTCTCCCCAGGCGTTACCCTACCGACGCAACTAGCAGGCTTACGACCAATTAGCAGAGCCTTAGAACAAACAGTTACAGAGAGACATTTTGGGAGAAAATCTGTCTGAATGTGTATTTGGACACATGTTCACATATAGATGTGTTGTTGTTTGATTATCTATTCATGGAGCATAATGGTAGTACACGAAATCAATCAGTCATGAAATTTCAGCATCCAGTGATTGTCAAGCAAATAACTGTGTCTCATGGTAATTGACCGTTAATGAACAACAACACATTGATGCAGACCTTTGGAACATCTACATTTTAAAAGTCTAATAAATCCATTTAATACAGTCTACACCATCACAATAAATCCATGATTTATTTTAGACAGGTCTAAAGAAACATGATATGAAGAAATAAAGTATATTTCTGAAGAACAGAATAGCATACTCTGAGTTGTCCTTATGTTGGGCCCTGATCTGGCTATGCCATGTGGCTGTGTGCTACCCTAGTTAATTTAGCAGACAAGATTTGCTTACAATTCCGTGGCATTATTTTATATTATTTTATAATATGAAGAATACAATTGAACATAGCTGAATAAAATAGGAAATATATTATCTCCAAACAATTTGAGGGAGTGAGCAAACACGTCTATTCTCTGTTGAGCGGTGAACAAAGAAACAGGTACTCCTATATGCTTAATTTAGAGTTATTTATGTAACTTTAGTCGTGATACAAATATTGGGCTATAATGTTTTGATTTTTAATGCATTCTAAGGCTGCATGATGCGACTAGAATTATGATTCGAAAAAAGTTGCATGAAAGGCGTGAGCTCTGCTTTGTTTTTAGCGCAGGCTGTCCACACTTCATCATCAGTCTTCATCAATTTGACAAGCGCTTGATAATGCCTCGAATTTCCCTGCGGCATTCCCTTTGTGTGGTCATAATGCTTCCTGAACAAATCCATGCCTTTTGCGGACAGTGTCTGTTGTGCCCTTGGGCTGAATAAAATCATTATAATTCCCTTCTCCCATCTGCATGCTCCAAGCACCTCTCACTCAAATGGCTCTCCGTCACATGATCGGGTCTTTCTCACAGGCTAAAAGTGAAGACAGACACTTCGAGGACACAACTGCGTGCGTCCTCATCCAATTCCACGGCGTATATTCAAGATATTGGAAGAACTGTCCACATTTACTTTGTCAGCCAACAAGATGAGTAGGACTAACGAACAGCAAAATCACTAGCCTATGTCAATCTACTATCCCCCATAGTACAAAAGTTTACCTATTCTATTCTGTGCGAAAAAATAAATAGTCCAAACATAGTCTGGGAAGGATGTGGGATGGGATAGATCTCAAATGAATACAACCACTAGCATCAAAAATGTGGCTCACACAACCGATCCGAACTTTTAGCTTGAAATATTGATAAACTATTAGCCTATTTCTCCACGTTATAAGCAGAGTAAATGGGCACATGGCAGTAGGCTATACGCAGAGTAAATGGGCACATGGCAGTAGGCTATAAGCAGAGTAAATGGGCACATGGCAGTAGGCTATAAGCAGAGTAAATGGGCACATGGCAGTAGGCTATACGCAGAGTAAACGGGCACATGGCAGTAGGCTATACGCAGAGTAAATGGGCACATGGCAGTAGGCTATACGCAGAGTAAATGGGCACATGACAGTAGGCTATAAACAGAGTAAATGGGCACATGGCAGTAGGCTATACGCAGAGTAAATGGGCACATGGCAGTAGGCTATAAGCAGAGTAAATGGGCACATGGCAGTAGGCTATACGCAGAGTAAATGGGCACATGGCAGTAGGCTATAAGCAGAGTAAATGGGCACATGGCAGTAGGCTATAAGCAGAGTAAACGGGCACATGGCAGTAGGCTATAAGCAAAGTAAACGGGCACATGGCAGTAGGCTATAAGCAGAGTAAATGGGCACATGGCAGTAGGCTATAAGCAGAGTAAATGGGCACATGGCAGTAGGCTATAAGCAGAGTAAATGGGCACATGGCAGTAGGCTATAAGCAGAGTAAATGGGCACATGGCAGTAGGCTATAAGCAGAGTAAATGGGCACATGGCAGTAGGCTATAAGCAGAGTAAATGGGCACATGGCAGTAGGCTATAAGCAGGAATGTTCCATTAGCTGGAAAACACCATTCTCAAAAGTGAACGCAAATGCAATTATACATGTCATGTTTTTATTATAAAGATGCATTTTTATGGTGAAAATGATCTTCCCCAAACGTGAAACGTATGTGCTGTGTATGTATGCCAGTTATGCTGTGTGCTTAATTTTAAGAAGTTATTTGGCCACTTTAGTTGGGATACAAACCCTATCAAAACATACAGTGCTGTGAAAAAGTATTTTTCCCCTTCCTGATTTCTTATTTTTTTGCACATTTGTCACACTTAAATGTTTCAGATCATCAAGCAAATTTTAATATTACACAAAGATAACCCATGTAAACACAAAATGCAGTTTTTAAGTGATCATTTTATTTATTAAGGGAAAGAAGCTATCTGAACCTTCATGGCCCTATGTGATAAAGTAATTGCCCCCTCCTTGTTAAATCATGAGTTTACTGTGGTTAATCACTTTTTTTGGAACGCTGAGTTCAATTTCACAAGCCACATCCAGGTCTGATTACTGCCAGACCTGATGAATCAAGAAATCACTTAAATAGAACCTGTCTGACAAAGTGAAGTAGGCCAAAAGAGCTCAAAAAGCAAGACATCATGCCGCGATCCAAAGAAATTCAGGAACAGATGAGAAACAAAGTAATTGACATCTATCAGTCTGGAAAGGGTTACAAAGCCATTTCTAAAGCTTTGGGACTCCAGCGAACCACGGTGAGAGCCATTATCCACAAATGGAGAAAGTTTGGAACAGTGGTGAACCTTCCCAGGAGTGGCCGGCCTACCTAAATTAACCCAAGAGCGCAGCGACGACTCATCCAAGAGGTCACAAAAGAACCCACAACAACATCTAAAGAACTGCAGGCCTCACTTTCCTCAGTTAAGGTCAGTGTTCATGACTCAACCATGAGAAAGAGACTTGGGAAATGGCATCCATGGCAGAGTTCCAAGGCGAAAACCACTGCTGACCAAAAAGAACATAAAGGCTTGTCTCACTTTTGGCAAAAAAACATCTTGATGATCCCCAAGACTTTTGGGAAAATATTCTGTGGACTGACGAGACAAAAGTTGAACTTTTTGGAAGGTGTGCGTCCCGTTACATCTGGCGTGAAAGTAACACAGCATTTCAGAAAAAGAACATCATACCAACAGTCAAATATGGTGGTGGTAGTGTGATGGTCTGGGGCTGCTTTGCTGCTTTAGGACCTGGATGACTTGCTGTGATTGATGGAACCATGAATTCTGCTCTCTACCAAAAAATCCTGAAGCAAAATGTCCGGCCATCAGTTCGTGACCTCAAGCTGAAGCACACTTGGGTTCTGCAGCAGGACAATGATCCAAAACACACCAGCAAGTCCACCTCTGAATGGTTAAAAAAAATATAAGGTTTTGGAGTGGCCTAGTCAAAGTCCGGACTTGTATCCTATTGAGATGCTGTGGCGTGACCTTAAAAAGGTGGTTCATGCTCGAAAACCCTCCAATGTGGCTGAATTAAAACAATTCTGCAAAGACGAGTGGGACAAAATTCCTCCACAGCGATGTGAAACACTCATTGCCAGTTATCGCAAATGCTTGATTGCAGTTGTTGCTGTTGAGGGTGGCACACCCAGTTATTAGGTTTAGGGTGCAATTACTTATTCAAATAGGGCCATGTAGGTTCGGATAGCTTTTTCCCCTTAATAAATAAAATCATCACTTAAAAACTGCCTTTTGTGTTTACTTGGGTTATCTTTGTGTAATATAAAAATAAAAAAAATGATGATCTGAAACATTTAAGTGTGACAAATGTGCAAAAAAATAAGAAATCAGGAAGGGGGCAAATACTTTTTCACAGCACTGTATGTGCCTATGGGCTAGGCTACCTGAGGTGTGTGACTATGATTTGCCTTACTGCATTCAAGTTGGTCATCATTCACAAGTGATAATATCTCATTCACAAGCGATAGGCTAATATTGTCACCCATCAGATTATTCTTGATTTAATCTTGTCTTTACATATACTAAATAATATATGTGTGAAATTAGTTTAGATTTAGAATGAACCATAATCATGCACCTGTATGGAAACAGGGGCAGGGGGGAAAATACATGTCATCTATGCACTTAAATAGCGAATGGAGGACGTTTTCCTGTGGTTCATTTTCATGCCAGCCAGGTAGGCTATACTCTTGTTGTAAAGAGAAGCAATGTGCTTAATATTAGGAGTTTTGAAATAAATATAGTAGGCCTAGCCTATAGAAAGCTGATGGGATCCTCCTCTTTTTAAGCAAGTTGACTATCAGCAGCATCAGAGCTTGGAGAAGCCTAATTAACGTGACTAAGCGGTCACGTGGAATTTGACTGCCATCATGACTCTGGTGTGGCTGATGTGGCAGTAATGCGTTCACCGTAAAAGCCCTATTCCTGGCTTGACTTAGTACCACAGTTGTGTGAGCAACTGGAGTCATAGAATAACAAAGACACTCCTGGCTTGGCATGCAGTACCCCTGGCTTGGCATGCAGTACCCCATGCCAGCTGCTCAGTGCTTTGTTACAATATGGTGGTTTGGTTTGGTCAAAACAAGAACAGTGACAACACATGTCTACAGAAAGTGGCAGAGTCATCGTTGCACCTGGTTAGTTTGGCACGCTGTGTGTGTGTTAAGTTGCTACACACAGATGGTGGAGTCTGGCAGAAGCTCAACGAGTGGGAGAGAGAGACACCAGTGGCCCAGTCTGAACCACAGAGAACAACAATAAACACCAGGGTCATGTTCGGTACGTACAAAGCGGACAAAAACAGAGTAAAACGGGGAGGTACTATCTGAAGTCCAAAAAGAAATGCTTGTTTACTCTTCGTTGCGCAATGTTTTGCTACGGTATGCCCTAATGAATACACCCCATGGTTCACAGGAGAATTCAGTGCCAGTCACTGGCTCCTATTCCATCTGTGGCCACTAGAGGTCTGTGTAACCTCATATACACAGTGACTCAAACATCCACTTCTCTAGTATGTTCACTCACAGATTGATGTAACAATGAATGATCTACAAACTACATTCCTGGATCCATACAACTATGTGTGCATCCCAAATGGCACCCTATTCCCTATATAGTCCACAACCTTTGACCAGGACCCTATAAGGAAAAGGGTGTCTTTCGGGATGCAACCTTTGAATACAGGCCGTGGCTGCGAATACAGAGTTTTCACCGCGTCCTTCCAGAAATCTCTTTCTCGAAGCTAAGGATCCGAATCACGTTCTGCGCTTGCGTTATTTTATGCACACTACGTAGCTACTGCTCACACTCCTGCTCCCTTCTTGTTTCTCTCTTTACTCACCCTCTTCTCAACCATGATGACGTAGCCTGTCTCTGCCTGTGTAGGGGACAGCTAAAATAAAAACAGTGCAGCGATTTTAAATGAACATTCCAAAAAACAACCTCTGTCTGTTGTAACGAATATTGCACTTGCACAAGCAGGACACAGTCCCTACACATCCACGTTTTGTGTGAGGATGTAGGCTAATCTGTATAGTTGCTGCCATGTCGTAGCCACTAGCCAGAGTTCCTGAAAAAAGAACACTAATACTTTGACTGCCTGTCTGCCTCCTGCTTAGCCGATGCTTGCAATGATGATGAAACAATAACAATAAATGGCTAATTAGACTGCGTGTCTGCGTCTTGCTTGTGTTTAAAATGCTGCCTAGATAGCAGCATGTAACTCTCCAAAACTGTCTGCGTTTTAACCTCACACAGGCCCTACGAAGCGCTATTACCGCTTCTCAACGATCATGCGACTGCGGCAAAAGTAGCGTACCCAGCTGTTCCACCTCTGGGCAGCCGAGCGTTTATCTGGACCTGTAACCAGAGTCTGACAGCGGTGCGCTGTCCTTAAATCTTTGTCAACTACCGCTTTAGACAGCGTACTATTTGTAATTTATAGTCTTCATATCATAGTGAAAGTAGATGTAAAAAGAACTAGTCAATGTTTGCAATGATGATGAGAAAATAATATTAAATCGCTATTTTGACTGTAGTGTCTGTCTTGCTTGTGCTTGACATGCTTGCCTAAATAGCTGCGTGTAACTCGGCAGCTAAGAAGAACATGAAATCGCGAGACAGCCTTTGCGTCTTGCTTATGTTTGCAATACTGTTACAACAGACGACAACGTTTGTACGAACACGTCGATCATGTTGTGTGTGTACACCGTCAACATGATAGCTGCACGTGGCCTAACACCCCTCCTGAAAAAAGAGGTACGGAATGCGCAGTTCGAACATGTCAACCATGTCTTTAGCTTCGACTGTAAAAAAATTAAAATAAATATGGCTTTAGTGTACGACATCAAATTTCCCTCTGAGGGTCAAGAAGTGGGCAGCAGCAGCGGAGCACTGAGCAGAAGCTACGTAGGCAGCATAGTGGGCAGCAGCTACATAGAAATCTATTCTGCACATGCGGAGAAATCTCTATCATTAGCCACAGCAAGTCAGGTTCCAGAAAATCTGGAACCGCAGCCACTCTGTTGAATATTATCTCCATCACCACTCCCCGAGTCATAATCAAAACAGTGTGGCTTATCTGAAGTCAAGTTCAGATCCCATGATGACCACTATAATTGCAATCCCCTGTTTGGGATTTCTCTCAGTTTAATTAATTAAGACAATAGGACAGTTCTATTGTCACCAACCACTGGGCATCTCTCTTCTCTCCTTACCATCTCTGTATTTCTGTAGCAGTCTGGGAGGCCATTAAGTAAGACTGATAGACCTCTCTCCCTCTCTCTCTACCAGGACCGGCCCAGTCTGGGCTGTACCAGGCCAAACCCTTCACTATATTAGGCCAAGCCTTCACACAGAATCACACATGACCTCACTGTATCATCCCCTCTGAAAATCTGCTATCTCTGGACTGGACTGTAGGCTATAGCTGTTAAGAGTCAGACACACAGCTATCAGAATTATGATCAATCAGAGATAAGGCCAAGCAGGGTCATTTCATATAATCAACTCAAAATGCCCCTGTGATTAAATATGGTTTATATAGTACGACACGACCAGCAGCGTCCTCTCCTTCTCGAACAGGGCAAACATTAAACGCATATGAATAATTAGTCTACTTCAGCTCATCCACTTTACAAATGAGCACTCTGGATGTGCTGTGCTCTGCAGATGACACGGCCTTCTGAAGTGGGGGAGGACATTGATTATCTGTCACTACAGAAGAGACTAAGAGGACAGAGAATACGAGGGGAAAAGGGGAGAGAGATGGTCAACCACTGTGTAATTGGACTCCTGCTTTCCCATCTGGGGAGAGGGAGTGGACATGCAAGACACACAGAAAGGAATGAGCGGAAAGGATGTGGTCAAGGTTCTGTTCAGCACAACAAGTCGGTCTACACGCGTTACAGAAAGTCATGCTACGCTAAAGCACAACTTTGGCTGATCTGTATTTGAACACATACTGCAGAGCAATAGGTGTTGGAAAAGACAGAAAGAAATAGAAAACAGAAGGTAATCTGTGGGATTTAAAGTAGGATTTTGTAAGGCTATGAGTCAGCTATTTTTCTGTGGGTGTGTGTTTCTCCCTTAGCATGAATTGGGTATCAGAAGAATGAGGCCTTTCATTACAACAGAGCCAGAGCCCAGGGATAATCCCCTTTGTACTTTATTCTACCTACCTACCTATCGCTGGAGGTAAGGATTATAATGCAGGAGAGAGCGGGAGAAAGAGAGAGTGGGAGAGAGAGAGAGAGTTCGCGGGAGAGAGAGAGAGTTCGCGGGAGAGAGAGAGAGAGAGAGAGAGAGAGAGAGAGAGAGAGAGAGAGAGAGAGAGAGAGAGAGAGAGAGAGAGAGAGAGAGAGAGAGAGAGAGAGAGAGAGAGAGAGAGAGAGAGAGAGAGAGAGAGAGAGAGAGAGAGAGCTTTAGATAACAGAGAACACTACCTTTACAAGAAAGGGAACAAATTGAATTTGACATGAGACAAGATACCTCAGTGTCTGGTCAAACAAGGTGACAGGAGCAGAAAGAACAGACACCACCTCACTGTGTAATCCAGGAAAAGCACCTCAAGTCACACAAGAAACTTCCGGAAATCAAAAAACACTCTCAAACAAAAAATATAAAGGAATATAGTGTTTGTTTGTTCATTCATTCATTGCCGTTATGAATTACAGCCTAAACTGTCATGAATGGATGAATCACACATTTCTTGACCAACACACACACATACGCACGCTGATGCTCAGTGTGTGGGGGAGGGCATGATAACAGGTAGCTAAGTAAATCTCAACCCCACAGTGTACTTCACATCAACGGAGTTGAGTGTCGACAATCGCAAAGTGTTTATCAAAAACAATGGATTTGGCACGCAATTACTGAGAATAGCAATTACACAGAAAAAAGCACAGTACATCGTGGAGTTGAGTTTTACTTGGCCAGATAACAGGTGGCTGTAAGCACTGTGAAGAACACAGCAAGACACTTCTAAACCATTCTGTACTACCATGGAGTAGCTACACTACAGCATGGGAATGTGTGTGTGTGTGTGTGTGTGTGTGTGTGTGTGTGTGTGTGTGTGTGTGTGTGTGTGTGTGTGTGTGTGTGTGTGTGTGTGTGTGTGTGTGTGTGTGTGTGTGTGTCTGTGTGTAATTTGTTTTGTTTCATCTGGTTTGGCTGTGGATTATCATGTATCTGTTATTCATGGTTATCCTACATTTACTGTACACAACTTGTCTTGCCTCTTAGATTATTGAGAGAGACCATTTGCAATGCAGTCTTCTGTTGTCTAGAGCCTGACTGTCATGTAAGTGTTTCTTATTCACAAAGGAAGGAAATTCCGTTCAGTGTTTATGAATGTGTTTTCCATATTCAGCATATCTCGAGGTTGTTGTTGTTGTGGAACTTGGTAGTCTCGTTCAGCCATAATGAAGACGCGAGCAACATCTTAAAAGTCAGAACTCAATGACCCTCCGTGAAAATAGAGTCATTATCTTCACTGGCATATTTGAAATGTGAATCAGTATTCAGTCTGGTTTTGTTTAGTAGTTGTTAGTAGGAAAATGGGGCTTGAAGAGCGGAAGGTGAGAACCCATCGACCCCTGTGCGTGTATGCCTGTGTGCGTGTATGCCTGTATGCGTGTATGCGTGTGCATGTGTGTGCATGTGTGAATGTGTAAGCACATTTTTCTGATCTTACCCAGCAGTTCCATGGCATCATCCTCGTCCTCTATTTCCTCCTCGGTGAGTGAGGGGGCGGAGCTATGGGCGGAGTCAAAGGAATCCTGGGACAACATGGCCGCCAGGAGCTTCTTGTGGTGCTGCTGCTGCTGCTTCAACCCTTTACTCTTCCCCTCCATCTTCACACTGGAGAAACAGGAAGGGGAGGGGTTACAACAGGAGGAGGCGAGGTTAGAATGGGAAGGGGAGGGGTTTCAACCTGCCCCTGACTGAGTCTGTAATACCAACATGTTTCAAGCAGATCACCATAGTCCTGGTGCTCAAGAACACTAAGGTAACCTGCCTAAATGACTACCGACCCATAGCACTCTAATTTGTAGCCATGAAGTGCTTTGAAAGGCTGGTCATGGCTCACATCAACACCATTATCCCAGAAACCGTAGACCCACTCCAATTTGCATACCGCCCCAACAGATCCACAGATGATGCAATCTCTATTGCACTCCACTCTGCCCTTTCCTACCTGGACAAAAGGAACACCAATGTGAGAATGCTATTCATTGACTACAGCATGGCATTCACCATACACCATAGTACCCTCAAAGCTCATCACTAAGCTAAGGACCCTGGGACTAAACACCTCCCTCTGCAACTGGATCCTGGACTTCCTGATGGGCCGCCCCCAGTTGGAAAGGGTAGGTAACAACACATCTGCCACGCTGATCCTCAACACTGGGGCCCCTCAGGGGTGTGTGCTCAGTCCCCTCCTGTACTCCCTGTTCACCCACGACTGCATGGCCAGGCACGACTCCAACACCATCATTAAGTTTGCCGATGACCCAACAGTGGTAGGCCTGATCACCGACAACGACGAGACAACCTATAGGGAGGAGGTCAGAGACCTGGCCGTGTCGTGCCAGGACAACAGCCTGTCCCTCAACGTGATCAAGACAAAGGACAATTGGATCCTTTATTTGAACTCCCCGAGGCAGTTCCATTCATCCCGGGGGATGCATCAAAACAAAGATGCCGGAGAAAAGGAAGAAGAAGTGAGCTCTCCTAGTCAGACTCAGGAGGCGTGCATACCGTCCACCACTTCAGAGTATATTACTCACTAACGTTCAGTCCCTGGACAGTAAAGTAGACAGGCTCAGGGAGAAGATCTCCTTCCAGCGAGACATCAGGGACTGTAACATACTCTGTTTTACAGAATCATGGCTCTCTCTGGATATATTGTCCCTGTCCATTCAGTCAGTGGGGTTCTCTGTCCATCACGCAGACCGGAAGAAAGAACTCTCTGGGAAAAATAAAAGTGTATGTTTCATGATTAACTACCAATAGTGTGATTGTGGTAATGTTCTCCTGATCTAGAATACCTCACCATCAAATGCCGACCGCATTACCTCCTGAGAGAATTTTCTCTGGTCATTATCACTGCTGTGTATTTTCCCTCCAAAACCACGACGGTTTCTTAAATAACTACACTGGACATTGTGCAAAATGGAAACTGTGTATTATGAGGACATTTATTGTAGCTGGGGACTTAATACGTCTGAGGAAAACACTTCCGAAATGTTATCAACACATGTACTACTTGCGCATCGTACACTCTGGATCATTGCTATTCCCCCTTCCGGTACAACTACAAGGCCCTCCAAAAAAAAAAAAATGTATCCTCCCTCCTATAGGCAGAAACAGCTGTGGTAAGGACTGTTTAACGTGGGTCTGACCAATAAGAATCTACGCTTCAAGATTGTTTTGATCCCGCCGACTTGGAACTGTTCTGGGTTGTGTCTGAGAATAGTATCCACGTATACACTGACTCGGTGACTGAGTTCATCAGGAAGTGCATCGGGAATATTGTTCCCACTGTGATGATTTGAACTTATCCAAAACAAAAACTGTGGATAGATGGCAGCATTCGCGCAAAACTGAAAGCAAGAACCACTGGATTTAACCAGGGCAAGGTGACTGGGAACATGGACGTGTACAAACAGACCAGCTATGACCTCCGTAATGCAATCAAAGATGAAAAACGACAGTACAGGGACAAAGTGGAATCGCAATTCAATGGCTCAGACATGAGATATATGTGGCAGAGACCCCAGACAATCACCAATTGTAAAGGGAAAGTCAGTCAAGTCGCGGACACGCACAGCTAGCTCCCGGACAAGCTAAACACCTCCTTCGCCCACTTCGAGGAAAACACTGTGCCGCCGAAGTGGGCCGCCGCGTGCTCTCGTTCTCCATGGCCGAAGTGAGTAAGACAGCGTGTTAACCCTCACAAGGCTGCTAGCCCAGACGGCATCCCAAGCCACATCCTCAGAGCATGTGCAGACCAGCTGGCTGGAGTGTTTAACGACATATTCAATCTCTCCCTATCCCAGTCTGTTGTCCCCACTTGCTTCACGATGCCCACCATTGTTCCTGTACCCAAGAAAACAAAGGTAACTGAACTAAATGACTATCGCCCCGTAGGACTCTCACTTCTGTCATAATGAAGTGCTTCGAGAGGCTAGTTAAGGATCATATCACACCCATCTTAACCGACACCCTAGACCCACAACAATTTGCATACCGCCCCAACAGATCTATGGATGACGCAATCCCCATCGCACTGCCCTATCCCTCCTGGGCAAGAGGAATACCTATGTAAGAATGCTGTTAATGGACTACAGCTCAGCCTTCAACACCATAGTGCCATCCAAGCTCAGCACTAAGATTGAGGCCCTGGGTTGGCCCTGTGCAACTGGGTCCTGGACTTCCTGATGGGCCAACCCCAGGTGGTGATGGTAGGCAACAACAACTCTGCCAAGCTGATCCCCCACAGGGGTGCATGTTCAGTAATTTTGATCCAAATGTGCAAATTGTCCAAACAGATCATCAAGGTAGATGGATTATTTTAAATACACTGCTCAAAAAAATAAAGGGAACACTTAAACAACACAATGTAACTCCAAGTCAATCACACTTCTGTGAAATCAAACTGTCCACTTAGGAAGCAACACTGATTGACAATAAATTTCACATGCTGTTGTGCAAATGGAATAGACAACAGGTGGAAATTATAGGCAATTAGCAAGACACCCCCAATAAAGGAGTGGTTCTGCAGGTGGTGACCACAGACCACTTCTCAGTTCCTATGCTTCCTGGCTGATGTTTTGGTCACTTTTGAATGCTGGCGGTGCTTTCACTCTAGTGGTAGCATGAGACGGAGTCTACAACCCACACAAGTGGCTCAGGTAGTGCAGCTCATCCAGGATGGCACATCAATGCGAGCTGTGGCAAGAAGGTTTGCTGTGTCTGTCAGCGTAGTGTCCAGAGCATGGAGGCGCTACCAGGAGACAGGCCAGTACATCAGGAGACGTGGAGGAGGCCGTAGGAGGGCAACAACCCAGCAGCAGGACCGCTACCTCCGCCTTTGTGCAAAGAAGGAGCAGGAGGAGCACTGCTAGAGCCCTGCAAAATGACCTCCAGCAGGCCACAAATGTGCGTGTGTCTGCTCAAACGGTCAGAAACAGACTCCATGAGGGTGGTATGAGGGCCCGACGTCCACAGGTGGGGGTTGTGCTTACAGCCCAACACCGTGCAGGACGTTTGGCATTTGCCAGAGAACACCAAGATTGGCAAATTCGCCACTGGCGCCCTGTGCTCTTCACAGATGAAAGCAGGTTCACACTGAGCACATGTGACAGACGTGACAGAGTCTGGAGACGCCGTGGAGAACGTTCTGCTGCCTGCAACATCCTCCAGCATGACCGGTTTGGAGGTGGGTCAGTCATGGTGTGGGGTGGCATTTCTTTGGGGGGCCGCACAGCCCTCCATGTGCTCGCCAGAGGTAGCCTGACTGCCATTAGGTACCGAGATGAGATCCTCAGACTCCTTGTGAGACCATATGCTGGTGCGGTTGGCCCTGGGTTCCTCCTAATGCAAGACAATGCTAGACCTCATGTGGCTGGAGTGTGTCAGCAGTTCCTGCAAGAGGAAGGCATTGATGCTATGGACTGGCCCGCCCGTTCCCCAGACCTGAATCCAATTGAGCACATCTGGGACATCATGTCTCGCTCCATCCACCAACGCCACGTTGCACCACAGACTGTCCAGGAGTTGGCTGGGAGGAGATCCCTCAGGAGACCATCCGCCACCTCATCAGGAGCATGCCCAGGTGTTGTAGGGAGGTCATACAGGCACGTGGACGCCACACACACTACTGAGCCTCATTTTGACTTGTTTTAAGGACATTACATCAAAGTTGGATCAGCCTGTAGTGTGGTTTTCCACTTTAATTTTGAGTGTGACTCCAAATCCAGACCTCCATGGGTTGATAAATTTGATTTCCATTGATCATTTTTGTGTGATTTTGTTGTCAGCACATTCAACTATGTAAAGAAAAAAGTATTTAATAAGAATATTTCATTCATTCAGATCTAGGATGTGTTATTTTAGTGTTCCCTTTATTTTTTTGAGCAGTGTATGTTATTGGACAATAAACAGATAAGGCTTATTAACCTATACGGTCCAAATAATGGTGATCCAAGCTTCTTTGAAAATATATATGAGAATTTATCAACTCTTTAAGCAACATTTGTCACGCCCTGGCCTTAGTTATCTTTGTTTTCTTTATTATTTTAGTTAGGTCAGGGTGTGACATGGGGGATGTTTGTGTGTTTTTGTCTCGTCTAGGGTGTTTGTATTGTCTAGGGGGTGTTTGTAGGGTTCATGGGGTTGTGTTCATTGTAGGTGTTTATGTAAGTCTATGGTTGCCTGGATTGGTTCTCAATTAGAGACAGCTGTCTATCGTTGTCTCTGATTGGGAGCCATATTTAGGCAGCCATAGTCATTAGGTAGGTTGTGGGTGATTGTCTATGTGTAAGTTGCCAGTGTCTGCACTTATTGTTTGTATAGCTTCACGTTCGTCTGTTTGTTTTGATTAGTTTGTATAGTGTTCGTTTCGTTTTCGTCTTCATTAAAGAAGAATGTATTGTTATCACGCTGCGCCTTGGTCCTCCTCACTTAAATGTTACGACGAACGTGACAACATTAGACTCTATTATTATGGTGGGGGATTTTAATACACTTTTAAATACATCTATGGACCGTAAAGGAAATCACACTACAAACTATCACCCTCAGGCACTTAAGGAAATCATGAATGTTAGTGGATATATGGAGGCTTAAATACCCTGACCTAGTGAGAAATACATGACGGAGGCTTAATCAAGCTAGTCGTCTTGATTACTGTCTTATGCCATTCTCTCTGGCACCAAAAGTTTAAAAAGTGTTGATAGGGGACAGAATGCGGTCGGATCATCACATATGGCATATATATTACTCTTACAGAATTTCCACGTGGGCGAGGATATTGGATGAGAACTTTTTATAAATAGGACAGAAGAATTTATAACTGACTTTTTCCAACATAACATAGGTACAGCAGATCCCCTTATTGTATGAGACACTTTTAAATGTGCCTTTAGAGGCCATGCAATTCAGTACTCATCAATAAAAGAAAAGCAATTTAGATCAAAAGAGTCCATATTAACAAAGGAAATTGAAGGACTAACAGTACAGTTAGATAGCAATAACAACTATACCTTGGAGGCACAGAATAAGTTAGAAGAAAAACAAAAAGAAATGAAGGAACTTATTCAAGAAAGATCCAGTGTAAAATATTATAAAAAATAAAGCAAACTGGATGGAATATGGGAAAAAATGCACCAAATAATTTTTCAATCTTCAACATAGAAATGCTACCAAAAATGTTTTATTGAAAATTGTTACAAATGATGGAGTCATGCATGATTCACCAAATTATATTTTGAAAGAGGAAGTAAAGTACTTTAAGTATGTGTTTTTGTTTCAGTCTCCTCCATCTCCACTAACCGAAGCTAATTGTATGGATCTTTTTCCTATTAATAATGTAAAATTAACATCTGTACAGAAAGACTCATGTGAAAGCCAAATTACAGAGGAGGAACTTCTTCATGCAATTAAAGCCTTTAAGGCGGGGAAAACTCCAGGGCTGGATTCTATACCAGTGGAAGTACTGTATAGCAAACTTTTTTTTGATATACTCAGAGGACCATTATTAGCATGCTTTAACAACTCCTATATAAAAGGTAGATTATCAGACATGCAACAAGGTCTGATTTCATTATTACTGAAACAGGATCCAAGTGGTATATATAAAGATCCAGTCCATTTAAAAAATGTAAGGCCTCTTACACTTCAGTGTTGTGATGCAAAAATTCTAGCTAAATGCTTGGCGCATAGAATTTAAAGGTATTGACAGATATTATTCATCCTAATCAGACAGGTTTTTTACATGGACTATACATTGGAGATAATATAAGACAAGTACGGGTAACAATAGAATACTATGAAATATTGGGGAAACCAGGCCTGGTTTTCATAGCTGATTTTGAAAAGGCTTTTGATAAAGTACGACTGGAGTTTATATATAAATACCTAGAATATTTCAATTTTGGAGAATCTCTTATAAAATGGGTTAAAGTTATGTATAGTAATCCTAGGTGTAAAATAGTAAATAATGGCTACATCTCAGAAAGTTTTAAACTGTCAAGAGGAGTAAAACAAGGTTGTCCACTATCGGCATATCTATTTATTATTGCTATCGAAATGTTAGCTGTTAAAATTAGATACACCAATAATATTAAAGGATTAGAAATCCGTGGCTTAAAAACAAAGGTGTCATTGTACGCTGATGATTCATGTTTTCTTTTAAAACCACAATTAGAATCCCTCCACAGCCTCATAGAGGATCTAGATACTTTTGCTAACCTCTCTGGATTAAAACCAAACCACTTATGATAACTGTACCGTATTACCTATTGGATCACTAAAACATGCAACTTTTATATTATCGTGTAGTTTATCAATAAAATGGTCTGACGGGGATGTGGACATACTCGGTACACAAATCCCGAAATATAGAAATTATCTCACTCCAATAAATTTTCCAAAAATAGATAAGATCTTGCTAACATGGAAAGGAAATATCTGTCTATTTGTGGAAAAATCACCCTGATTAACTCTTTAGTCATATCACAGTTTACCTATTTGCTTATGGTTTTGGCCATCACAAAGCCCTGACCTCAATCCTATAGAAACTTTGTGGGCAGAACTGAAAAAGTGTGTGCGAGCAAGGAGGCCTACAAACCTGACTCAGTTACACCAGCTCTGTCAGGAGGAATGGGCCAAAATTCTCCCAACTTGTTGTGGGAAGCTTGTGGAAGGCTACCCAAAATGTTTGACCCAAGTTAAACAATTTAAAGGCAATGCTACCAAACACTAATTGAGTGTATGTAAACTTCTGACCCACTGGGAATGTGACGAAAGAAATAAAAGCTGAAATAAATCATTCTCTCTACTATTATTCTGACATTTCACATTCTTAAAATAAAGTGGTGATCCTAACTGACCTAAGACAGGGATTTTTTACTAGGATTCAATGTCAGGAATTGTGAAAAACTGAGTTTAAATGTATTTGGCTAAGGTGTATGTAAACTTCTGACTTCAACTGTATGAATGTTTATATATATACATCTATCTGCAATATTAAAGCTGATCCACCCCTTAAAATAAAATAAAAAATACATTGCAGGCTGATTGTGGTGATGGTGTGGGTTGTGTTTTCATGGCACACATTGGGCCCCTTAATAAAAGTGGAGCAATGTTTGAATGCCACAGGATATCTGATCATCATTGCCAATAAAGTGCATCCCTTCATGGCAGCAATGTATCCATCCACAATTAGATCTTTTCAGCAGGATAATGCCCCATGCCACAAGGCTAGGATTGTCCTAGCCTGCCCAGTCACCAGATCCCAATCCAATTGAGCATCTGTGGGAGGAGATGGAACGAGCAGAGATCCACTACCAGCCAACTTGACACAACTGTGGGAAGCATTGGAGTCAACATGGGCCAGCATCCCTGTGTAACACCTTCGACACCTTGTAGAGTCCATGTCCGAACAAATTGAAACTATTCTGAGGGTAAAATATATTAGGAAGGGTTTCCTAATGTTTTATACACTGAGTGTATATATACATTGCTGACATTGCTCGTTGTGATATTTCTTAATTTTATTACTTTGGATTTGTGTGTATTGTTCTGTATTGCTATGTATTACTGCACGGTAGGAGCTAGAAATACAAGCATTTAGCTGCACCTGCAAAAACATCTGCAAATATGTATACGCGACCAATAACATTTTTATTTTATTATGATTGGATTCTGTATCTCAGAGGCTGTGTGTATTATCTGTAGGCAGGTGCAGCTTCTCTACCCAGTACACAGTGTCCTCACACTTAAGTACCTCTCAACATGGCTTCCACCTGGCAGCTATTCCACGATCCGTTTGAGAATAGCCTGTGTCCCAAATTGCACCCTATTCCCTATATAGTGCACTACTTTTGACCAGGGTTCATAGGGAGTCCTGCCATTTGGGACTCGGCATATACAACCCAACAGAGCCATTAAAGTAGAGAGGTAGACACTCACACCTTCCTGTGTTGATTACCAGGAAGTGAATAGGCTTGGATAATTATTAACAAACTAGAACTGAGGAAAAGAGTAATGAAAGTCACAACACAACAGAGAGGAGGTGAGGCTACAGAGAGAGCGAGAGAGAGAGAGAGAGGCGGGGGCAGAGACCGAAAGAGAGAATGAGAGAGAGAATAAGAGTGAATGAGAAAGAGTAAAAGAGGAGAGAGGTTGAGCAAGAGAGAAAGTAAAAAAAAAAAAGAGTAACAGATCACGGAGGGGAGGTTGCAGAGAGGGCGTAAGAGAGGGAGTAGATAAAGAGAGAGAGAGAAGAGACAGAGAGAAAAAGAGAATGAGAGAATGAGAATATAGAAGATAGAATAAGGATAGTGTATTCAGTATTCACTGCACCCCTGTGTGAGAGAGATATAGTCAGCATTGGTACAGTTAGCTGCCATTAGCTATGGGGATGTTACACTACAGCGTCGCTCCCTTTTGTATTGGGTTGCTGAAAAACAGTCCGTGAGAAGCCAGAAGTGAAAGCCAGAAGTGAAATAAAATTTCATCTTACTGTGCCGGCGGGAGTCACTCTACAACAGACCCACGTTTGGAAAGTCTGTTTAATAATACGTCCTTTTAGATATTTTGACTCAAATTCACCCTGTTTTAATGACCAACCGTCCTGCCCACGGGCACAGTAAGTTGAAATATAATTTGATTTAACTTTGGCTTCCCACTGACTTTCTTTGCGCAACCCAATAGAAAAGGGAGCAACGCTGCAGTGTAACATCAGCATTGCTAATAGCAGCTAGGGTGCAGTCAGTCTGTCTCTGATCTATCATCGTCAGTGCGTCTCTGTCCAAGACAGCTGCTTTGTCGTTGTCACACCAAGCATATTGGCTACAGCAGACACAGTTAGACGGACAGATGGGTTTTTAGAACTATGGCATATGATGTACTGAGGCAGGGAACTGTTCAAAACACCACAGCTCTGGTAATCACAAGTCTTTAGAAAGCACATAGACGATGCGTGTTCAAAGAACATCGAATTTTCAAAGGAGATAACCGACAATAGAAACCTATCCTTATATCAACAAGTTCCCCATAGCTAGTTTGATTGAATAGTGGCCGAAGTCCTTACAATGGATCCCGACAAAGAGGATACGATTATAAAGCAAGGAAAGGATACATGGTCCAACAGATAGAGGCATGTTCAAAACAGGACTGACAATAGAAACCTGTCCGAACACCTTGTTGTTTCTCATATCAGGTTTGAATGAATGTGGCCCAGTCCATTCAAACGATCCAGACAAAAGGACTGTGTCCCAAATAGCATCCTATTAGCTATTACAGTCCACTATGCGCCCTGGTCAAAAGTAGTGTACTATATAGGATACTGGGTGCTATTTGATTGGCAAACAATGGCTGTGCGCTCTGTTGTAGCTATAGAAGCTGAGTTGTGGAGCAGGTCCTGCTGCTTTTAATGATCCACGATGGACTTCGCAGGTCCAGGAAGAAAACCTTCTCTAGAATCTACACGCTGTGTCCTCTAATCTGGGTCCTGTCAAAGACCAGGATGTTAAATTACAATGGAGGAACAATTCCTACAATACATCCTACAACGCACCACAAAGATACAATGCACCAGAAAGTTGAGAGCCAGAGAAAAGAAAAAACTAAAGTACAATTCACTGAAAACAATTTACTAAGCAGAGCATAAACACAAACATATGCATAACTTCACCCTGCTGCTGAGGTGGAAGGGCTTTATCTCCAGCTAGGGCACAAACTGTGTGGATGAGGAATGAACGACCCAATAATGCCTCCAATTTAATATCCACAGATAAAGAAATGAACTATGGAGCGCGTGTGTGTGTGTACGTGTGTGTTTCGCACCGGCTCCATATTTGACATAATAATTAATTTCCATATCCTGTCTGGGACGGAGGATGTGTGTTAGGGATTAGGACTGGAGAGCCTTAATTGGATGAATATCTCATCAGAATGACTAGGATTTACAGATACCGGAGGGAAGAGAGGGTGGTCAGTACCCGAGAGGAATGGAGAGAGAGAGAGCCAGAGCAAGAGAGGGGGAGAGAGAGAAAAAGAGAGAGATACATAGAGAAAGAGCGAGAGGGGGAGAGATTAAACATCTTCATATCCTGAGCAGAAAGAATATTACTATGCTAATGTGCCGTATCAATATGGATTAGGCCAAGCGAGACTGGTGGTTCTTTTCAGAGTTTTTTGTTTGTGTAACTTTTATTTGCAATTCTAGCGCCGGCCTGTGTCCCAAACGGTACCCTATTCCCTATTATAGTGCACTACTTTCACAACAGGAGCACTGGTCAAAAACAGGGAAGTTAATATGGAACAGGGTGCCATTTCGGACACAGTACTAGTATAAGGTTTTGCTTTGAGACTTCAGATGAAGCAGTGGCATTGTCTGTTCTGTTTGTGAGAAATGTTGAGTTGCATTTGTTGTTCAGATTTTTCAAGTATTTTCAATGGGGAATCTCCTCCTCTCTATTTCCTTTAATTCCTTAGGGCGATCTTTGTCTCTCTTCACCTCCTTTCTCTCCCTCTCTCCCTCGCTTTAGTCTCAGCCATCTACCTCCACAGGGACCAAGCTCAGGTAATGTGTTCTATTATAAATGAAAACAACAACACAAACGCCAATCAACACAACATCAAACCAAATAAGAGACGTAGCTAGAATCAACTTAGAATCAAAATCTGAATCAAACGGATATGCTGTGTAGCACTCTCACACCCCCCTCCCTCTGTTTTTACCAAACCTTGAGTGTGTGAGCCCTGGAGAGGGACTACGCCTCTGCTCAACTTCCCTGAGGGGAACAAGATAGCTCCTACCTTCAGAATCACAGAGAGTAGATCACACAACCTCAACTACCAGGGACATGATAGTGAATGTGTCCGAAATGGCACCCTATTCTCTAATAGTACACTACTTCTCTGGTCAAAAGTAGAGCACTGTATAGATAATAGGGTGCCACTTAGGACAAACACAGAGTATGACTCATACTGGAGAAAGGAAAGGACTACATTACCTGCTGTTAAAGTAATATAAAGTTGGAGTTTGCCATGGGAATACTGATATAAGAACAATACAGTTAAAACAGGGTAATTAGAAGATAAAAGATTAAAAGAAGAGTGGGAGGGGAGGGGATACTGTAGTGTGAATACAGGAGGAGGGAGGAATTAAGTAAAAGAGTTGAGAGAGAGGGAGCGAGAGAGAGGAGAGAGAGGGGAGGAGAGGTAGGGAGATAAAGAGAGAGAGAGAGAAAGGGGAGACTGAAAGAGAGAGGGGAGAGAAGGCTGGAGAGGGAGAGAGGAGAAAAGAGAGAGGAGAAAAAATAAGAGAGAGGAGAAAAGAGGGAGAATGAGAGAGAGAGAGTGGGGGGGATGATGGGAGAGAATGAAAAGCGAGAGAGGTGGGATTGAGATGTCCCATACTGCACTCTGTCTTCCATATTATCTGTCCCAAAAAGCCTCTCCCAGAATTCACCTGGCTCTGCCTGATTTCCCAGAAGCCCACCACTCCAATCTCTTCCATTCCTCCACCCCTCCATTTCACCCTCACCTACTGCAGATACATACCCACAGGTAACTGTCAGCTCTCCTCAAACTCGAACCGTGAAGGAGGGATGGGAGGAGAATAGAAGAAAAGAGAAAGTCCAGAGAATGATGACAATGTAAGGAAAATAGAGGGGGAGGAAAGCGGGCAAAGGACTGGAGAGAGATAAGGGTAAGGATTGTAAGAAGAGTAAGACCAAGCTGGGGTATTATTGTTTGAAAAATATCAGAGGGGGGGGGGTCTAATCAACCTCGTCCTCTAAATGTAGACAGGCAGGCATCAGGAGAGACTACTGTAGAGTTGTTCAGTACAGCTGGGTTTTAGATCAGGCAGTGAATTGGGCAGCCCCATCATTATGTCAGGGGATGAAACGTTCCAAATGGCACCCTTTTCCCTATATTCATGTCCTGCCCCTCAATCACTCAGTCACATCATGCCATTGTTATGAACGTTCTCAAGCCACTCTCCGCCATAGTGGTACCCTAAAGTCAAGTGATGCCCAGTCATTCTGAACAGGGGATAATGACTGTTTCATCAAAATTATGTTTCTAGGTCACTATAATGTACTTTAAACAAGCCCTGCACCCCCTTGGTTATCAAATCAAATAGAATTCTATTGGCCACATACACGTGTTTAGCAGATGTTATTGCGGGTGTTGCAAAATGCTTGTGCTTCTAGTTCCGACAGTGCAGCAATATCTAACAAGTAATATCTAACAATTTCACAACAAATGCCTAATACACACAAATCGAAGTAAAGGAATGGAATTAAGAATAAATACATAAATATATGAATGAGCAACGTCAGAGAGGCATAGACTAAGATACAGTAGATAGTATAGAATACAGTATATACATATGAGATGAGTAATGCAAGATATGTAAACATTAGTGTGACTAGTGTTCCATTTATTATTAAAGTGGCCAATGATTTCAAGTCTGTATGTAGGCAGCAGCCTCTGTGCTAATGATGGCTGTTTAATAGTCTGATGGCCTTGAGATAGAAGCTGTTTTTCAGTCTCTCGGTCCCAGCTTTGATGCACCTGTACTGACCTCGCCTTCTGGATGATCGCAGGATGAACAGGCAGTGGCTCAGGTGGTTGTTGTCCTTGATGATCTTTTTGGCCTTCCTGTGACATTGGGTGCTGTAGGTGTCCTGGAGGGCAGATAGTTCGCCCTCAGTGATGCGTTGTACAGACCACACCACCCTCTGGAGAGTCCTGCAGTTGTGGGCCGTGCAGTTGCCGTACCAGGCAGTGATCCAGCCCGACAGGATGCTCTCAATTGTGCATCTTTAAAAGTTTGTGAGGGTTTTAGGTGACAAGCCACATTTCTTCAGCCGCCTGAGGTTGAAGAGGCACTGTGGTGCTTTCTTCACCACACTGTCTGTGTGGGTGGACCATTTCAGTTTGTCAGTGATATGTACACCAAGAAACTTACAACTTTACAACTTCTCCACTGCTGTCCCGTTGATGTGAGACACTGATGCACTGGTTACTGATGCAACCTCTGACAACATTTTTCCGGGAAGCCCAATTCCCCCTTCTTCAAACCACTGGCGAAATCCCCTCCTAATCATCTCAAACGGTGTTTTTAATACACAATTAAATTAAACACAGACTACCCCTTACTAATCAGGAAACTCTCAGGTATGTTGTGGTGGACTGTCATTATAATTGCTTCAAGGAAACCTGGTAAAATGATGTTTGTAGTGCGGCTAGCCACTGAATGGCTCTGAATTGGAGCTAACTAGTGCTCTCAAATCATATCCTGATGTTGACAGCAGATTGGGGTTGCATTAATAAAACTGGTAAATGATAAAATATTAAAGCATTAGACCTCTCACTAAAAGCTTCAGTCATACAAGAGTTATACTTAAACCAGAACTCTTCAAATAGATTAATAAGAATGTCTCACACCTTGTGTTTTTCCCCGTTATCCAGATTACAACCTCTCACTTTTGAATTGAAAACAGAACCTTATTCAAAATATCCCCTTTTCAAAACAAGCCATACAAAGCTGGTTGAAATTTCACTTCCATCCTCCAGAAAAGACAGAAATATTATTACCACAAATATTTTGGTTAAACTCAAATATACTAATTGATTAAAAAAGTATATACACATACTGTACATTATTCCTTAGGGGTAATATCATAATAAGTGATCTTTGTAGCTTATTTCTGGGACTGGTGTGGAGAGGAGTAGGCAGGAGGCAGTCGCAGGTTTAGAACTACTGAATTTATTAAGCACCCTAGAACAAAGCAGGACGAAACCCAAACACTGTTGTGCTCAAAATATATCTTCATAATCAAAAAGGCACAGGGCGAACCCAAAGTGCAAAAATATAAAGTACTCAGGAAATAGTAGGAGAGATTCTTCTCAGGAAAACAAGTAGAATTTGCAATGACAGACAAAGACAAATGGCAGAGGGAGTAATTATACAGTGATAGAGTGTGTAATTGGAACCAGGTGTGTGTAATGATGAAGAGACAAGTCCGGGGTTGATGAGTGAAGGGCGTTTGCTAGCAGTATGTTCGGCAGCAGCTAGAGGGCCGGTGACGCCGAACGCCTGAGCTGGACAGCAGGGGGAGCCAAAGTGAAGGCTGTTGTGACAGTTTCTGGTCACAGGTTCAGGAGCGGTTGAAAAAGCTGTACAAACAAATATATTTTTGTCCTCCGAAGAAGGGGTGGTGGTGGATGGGCCATGAAAAAAATATATATATTTTGAGAAAACAAGTTAAATAGCTAACCAGCTGAGCTAGCAAACAATGTAACAAAAGTATAATTTCGGATTATAAAAATACATTAACAGGCTATGCATTTCAGGAATCACAGTAGCAAGAACCCCTGGTGCACTGTTCAATTACTTCCATTTTTTTTTAAAGAAAACTCTAAATTTGTCCCACTGCCCTCACTGGCTTTCATGTATTTCAAAACGTGAGATGGTCCGAGGCTAGGTTCGAGGCGTCGGACTCAATGACAGTTGCTGTCCATTGGAGCGCTGCAATTGGTTGCCCAAAATGATGGGGCGGGGTTTATCGAAAGGTCAATTGAGAATGCATTGAGTCAGTAGAACATTCATGCACCAGTCCTCAAAAGTACGTTCAAAACAATATTGTGATGAAACGTGCAACCCACGAATAGTGAACTACTATAGACCAAAAGTGCACTATCATCCTATCACTCGATTCCCTATATGGTGCACTACTCTTGGCCATTTCAGACACAGACAGCGTTTTAGAGCTGGGCATCAGATCAGGCAGAGTCGCCATTATGAAAGCCATGGTATCCTTTAGCACATCTCAGTGGCTCTCAGTCCTCTAATGCACAGCAGCAGCAGCAGCAGCAGAAGACTGGCAAGCAAGAGGCAGCATCAGGAGCCAATACCCAGAAAACACAATTAAGCAGAAATAAATGATGTCAGCTGAGCCAAACACTTCTCAGACTTCATTGGAGGAACTCTTAGAGGAGGCTACAAGGGACTGGGTTTTGGGGATAGGAGAGACACACACATACATAGAGATGTACACTGCACACATGCATATCCCTATCCCTCTGCTGAAAACCCTAACAATGTGATTTCCCTGACTAATCCAGCAATGGAATAACCTAATGAGATTACAAAAACCAGTGTGTGTGTGTGTGTGTGTGTGTGTGTGTGTGTGTGTGTGTCACAGCAATGCATGAGTATGATTTATGATTTAATATCTGATCCTCTCTAATTAGCTAAATCCCAGACAGTCGCCAAGTGCGCTCGCCACACACACACACACACACACACACACACACACACACACACACACACACACACACACACACACACACACCGCCTCTTCACAGTCCCACAATTAATATCACCACAGCAACATCCGGAAGCGGGCCTTGGAGAGAGATTATTTATTTATTTTATTACACACCTGCATAATTTTACAAAAACATACATTTAGTTTAAATGATATTACTTTTTCATAACAGTGAATAACACCAAAGCCCAGGTCAGATATCTCCCTACAAAGACTTACTTCAGTATCCTGAGTGCCAGCGCTATCATGTCAACTCCTTGTCACTTATTGTCATGTCAACAGCCTGGCCTCACGGCAATCTCAACGTTTGCCTTAAGAAGGACAGCGATGGAGTTGGCAATGGCACACACGGATATAGGAACAGGCTCGAACACTCACATTAAAAGGCTGTAGAATGAATCTGCCTTAAGCCACACCCCTACAAAGATCACCAGCTGATGGGATTGCACTCCTTTCCAGCATGGCTACATGGTGAGTAGTCTGTCTACAAATATTTTGGAGAGAATGAGTGACCAAGTTACTAAATCGTTGTGTATTTTTAAGAAGTATCACGACCGAACATTTAATATTTCAAGAAATATGTCAAGCGCGGTTGTGGGACTAAAATATATATTTGGTAGGTTCTACATCTGTCCAAATGAATGCTAGCCAGCCATATGCTAGCTATTGGGATTCATTCAAGTCCAAAATAAGTCTAAATTGTCCAAACTGAAATGGTCACAACCAAAACAATTGACACCATGGCAATAGATAAAGGTCTCATATTCGTATCTGTTTCATTATGGCATATGTGACAGCACAGGCTGCAGCACTGAGGCGATCTCCTATGTGAAGTTAAATGTGCCATGCTCTACCAAATGATTTACAGCTGACCACCATGTGGGTCAAGTGGACAAACAAACACTTTAGGAAAAAGGGTTTGAGTATTGAGACGCAACCCTCCAAGAGCCCAAACATTGACGTCTATTTGGCCCAAACAAAAACATCTATAATGTTCTGTACTGTACTTGTACCCAACTCTACCGCCCTGTACTGCACTGTACTGTACTGTACTGTACTCTACTGCACTGTACTGTACTGTACTGTACCCTACTCTACTGCACTGTACTGTACTGTACTCTACTGCACTGTACTGTACTGTACCCTACTCTACCGCACTGTACTGCACTGTACTGTACCCTACTCTACTGCACTGTACTGTACTGTACCCTACTCTACTGCACTGTATTGTACTGTTCCCTACTCTACTGCACTGTACTGTACTGTACCCTACTCTACTGTACTGTACTGTACCCTACTCTACTGCACTGTACTGTACCCTACTCTACTGCACTGTAATGTACTGTACCCTACTCTACTGCACTGTACTGTACTGTACCCTACTCTACTGCACTGTACTTAACAAAAACATCTATAATGTTCTGTACTGTACTTGTACCCAACTCTACCGCCCTGTACTGCACTGTACTGTACTGTACTGTACCCTACTCTACTGCACTGTACTGTAAAGTACTCTACTGCACTGTACTGTACTGTACCCTACTCTACCGCACTGTACTGTACTGTACTGCACTGTACTGTACCCTACTCTACTGCACTGTACTGTACTGTACCCTACTCTACTGCACTGTATTGTACTGTTCCCTACTGTACTGTACCCTACTCTACTGCACTGTACTGTACTGTACCCTACTCTACTGTACTGTACTGTACCCTACTCTACTGCACTGTACTGTACCCTACTCTACTGCACTGTACTGTACTGTACCCTAATCTACTGCACTGTACTGTACCCTACTCTACTGCACTGTACTGTACTGTACCCTACTCTACTGCACTGTACTGTACTGTACTGTACTGTACTGTACTGTACTGTACCCTACTGTACTGTACCCTACTCTACTGCACTGTACTGTACCCTACTCTATTGCACTGTACTGTACCCTACTCTACTGCACTGTACTGTACCCTACTCTACTGCACTGTACTGTACCCTACTCTACTGCACTGTACTGTACCCTACTCTGCTGCACTGTACTGTACTGTACCCTACTCTACTGCACTGTACTGTACTGTACTGTACTGTACCCTACTGCACTGTACTGTACTCTACTCTACTGCACTGTACTGTACTGTAGCCTACTCTACTGCACCCTACTGCACTGTACCCTACTCTACTGCACTGTAATGTACTGTACCCTACTCTACTGCACTGTACTGTACTGTACCCTACTCTACTGCACTGTACTGTACCCTACTCTACTGCACTGTACTGTACTGTACCCTACTCTACTGCACTGTACTGTACTGTACCCTACTGTACTGTACCCTACTCTACTGCACTGTACTGTACCCTACTCTATTGCACTGTACTGTACCCTACTCTACTGCACTGTACTGTACCCTACTCTACTGCACTGTACTGTACCCTACTCTACTGCACTGTACTGTACCCTACTCTACTGCACTGTACTGTACCCTACTCTACTGCACTGTACTGTACTGTACCCTACTCTACTGCACTGTACTGTACTGTACTGTACTCTACTGCACTGTACTATACCCTACTCTACTGCACTGTACTGTACTGTAGCCTACTCTACTGCACCCTACTGCACTGTACCCTACTCTACTGCACTGCACTGTAATGTACTGTACCCTACTCTACTGCACTGTACTGTACTGTACCCTACTCTACTCTACTCTACTCTACTGCACTGTACTGTACCCTACTCTACTGCACTGTACTGTACTGTACCCTACTCTACTGCACTGTACTGTACTGTACCCTACTGTACTGTACCCTACTCTACTGCACTGTACTGTACCCTACTCTATTGCACTGTACTGTACCCTACTCTACTGCACTGTACTGTACCCTACTCTACTGCACTGTACTCTACTGCACTGTACTGTACCCTACTCTACTGCACTGTACTGTACCCTACTCTACTGCACTGTACTGTACCCTACTCTACTGCACTGTACTGTACCCTACTGCACTGTACTGTACTGTACCCTACTCTACTGCACTGTACTGTACCCTACTGCACTGTACTGTACCCTACTCTACTGCACTGTACTGTACTGTACCCTACTCTACTGCACTGTACTGTACTGTACCCTACTCTACTGCACTGTAATGTACTGTACCCTACTCGACTGCACTGTACTGTACTGTTCCCTACTCTACTGCACTGTACTGTACTGTACCCTACTCTACTGCACTGTACTGTACTGGACCCTACTCTATTGCACTGTAATGTACTGTACCCTACTCTTTTGCACTGTACTGTACCCTACTCTACTGTACTGTACTGTACCATACTGTACTGCACTGTACTGTACCCTACTGTACTGCACTGTACTGTACTGTACCCTACTCTACTGCACTGTACTGTACTGTTCCCTACTCTACTGCACTGTACTGTACTGTACCCTACTCTACTGCACTGTACTGTTCCCTACTCTACTGCACTGTACTGTACTGTTCCCTACTGTTCCCCTGTTCCCTACTGTACTGCACTGTGCTGTACTGTACCCTACTCTACTGCACTGTACTGTACTGTACCCTACTCTACTGCACTGTACTGTACTGTTCCCTACTCTACTGCACTGTACTGTACCCTACTCTACTGCACTGTACTGTACCCTACTCTACTGCACTGTACTGTACCCTACTCTACTGCACTGTACTGTACCCTACTCTACTGCACTGTACTGTACTGTACCCTACTCTACTGCACTGTACTGTACCCTACTGCACTGTACTGTACTCTACTCTACTGCACTGTACTGTACTGTAGCCTACTCTACTGCACCCTACTGCACTGTACCCTACTCTACTGCACTGTACTGTACCCTACTCTAATGCACTGTACTGTACTGCACCCTACTCTACTGCACTGTACTGTACTGTACCCTACTCTACTGCGCTGTACTGTACTGTACCCTACTCTACTGCACTGCACTGCAATGTTCCCTACTGTACTCTACTGTATCCTAATGTAATGTACTGTACTAATCTATACTCTACATTACTGTACTGTACTCTATTGCACTGTACTGTACTGTTCCCTACTGTACTGTGCTCTACTCTACTGTTCCCTAATGTAATGTACTGTGCTGTACTAAACTATACTCTACATTACTGTACTGTACTGTACTGTACTTTACACTAGATGGCAGTGATATATCTTAATGCCATTTACAAATAATAGGCAACCTAGTTTGAAGAAGAAGACAATGCTCTCTGATCCTTGGCTGATCCCATCCAACCCATAGGAACCCCCACCCAGTTGACTACTTTAAAATGGTGGAAGCCCTCAATGGCAATGTCTACACTAAAACAAGCCATATCCTTCTAGAGTCCTCTATCTGTCTCTATGATTGACAGTTGATTGTTAGTCCACTGTACTTCTTTACATTTATTAAACACACAGATCATTATTTGTATTTTAGATTATTTGTAGAGTTATTGAAGGACAGGGACATCTGCTGCCAACATGCCGAAAAGTACAGCAGACAGCCAGAGAGTACAGAGAGGGGATAAAAACGGACCCTGTGCGATATCAAGAATATCTGGAAAAAGAAAAGGGAAAGAAATGCTGAAGGAAAGGAAGAGGGAAAGGTCAAATGAATCAAATATTTATCTGAGAGGTAGAAGTCCTCTTCTGAAGAGGTCAAAGACAACACAGGTCAGCAGCAGTGAAAAGGCAGAAAGACAGACAGACAGACAGACTTACCTTTTATTGATTGTGTTAGTGATATATCAATCACATGTGCCCCATTAGATATGGTATCGATTCAGTAAGCAATTAAGTTAAGAATGTACAGTATATGCCACGTCACAACCGAAACAATGATGTCACTACCGAAACGCCTGTTATTTTGCCACAATAAAGATAGAAAAAAGTAATTCAACAACATAATGAACTAGATGCATAAGTAATTAAATCCATCAATACGTTTCAGATTCAAACAGTCAACATCGAATATTTTACAGAGAACAATAGAGATTATAATGATCTAAATTCTACTGAAAAGTTTTGAAAATCAGATTAAAAATCATGTTTTTACTATTTTGTAAATGTTGTATGCAAATACAATTTCAAAAATGAATCTGTAATAGCATATGAATCATTACTGTGCAAAGTTGTTCATTTAATGCAACTTTTTCACTATGTTTCACTAGTGATACATTTATTGGTGTGGTAAGGATTTCAGGTAAATACAGTATTTCAAAAATGCCATTGCAAAAAAAGCATGTGAGTAGTAGATATGTCGATCTGAAAACGTGTGCTGAAAGTTCGGGAAAAATAGGATGCTTATTTTTTCACCCCGAATTTACACCACTTTTGTAGAACGACCTATAGGTTATAGGGAATGGGGTGCCACTGGGGACGAATGCAAAGTTGACCTCTCTGTTGCAGCTGGAGAAAGCTTAATTGGAATGGCCTCTGGTTGGCTAAGATTGAGAGGGGTAATTAAGGCGCCCTCATGCTTCCCAGCCTAAAAAGTTCGGAACAGTTTGTGCATATATTATTATGACATTTTGTGAAGTTTTTGGACTTCAGTGAGGGTTTATTTTTGTCAAGCGAAGGTCTTTTAAGGGAGTATGCTAGCACACTTGTTCGGTTCACCTAGCTGAGTTCGGCCTCAGCATGCTTCAGTATGGCCGAACACGGCTAGACGAACCGAATGAACTGAACGAGTGTGCTAGCATACTCCCTTAAAATAAAAGACCTTTGTTTGAAAAGTGAGAAAAAAAGCCGATAGTATTGCTTGTCCATTTTGAGATGCTGTAGCCAGTATACAGTTCCTCTAAATAATCAGATAACTCAAGAAAACTGTAATTAATTTTGACATTTTTGCAGAGGAGATCTTAGTCGCGCAATTTTACATATACAGTTGAAGTCGGACATTTAATCTGAGTAAATATTCCCTGTCTTAGGTCAGTTAGGATCACCACTTTATTTTAACTTCTTATGGCTGAAGGGGCAGTATTGAGTAGCTTGGATGAAAGATGCACAGAAGGGCCCAGAGAAAAAGGCCTGCTCCTATGTCATAGCTGCTAATATATGCATATTATTAGTAGTATTGGATAGAAAACACGCAAAAGTTTCTAAAACTGTTTGAATTATGTCTGTGAGTATAACAGAACTTATATGGCAGCCAAAAACCTGAGAAGTTCCACTTCCTGTTTGGATATTTTCTGGGGGTGCCAGATTTTCAACCAAGCTCTCATTGAAAATCTATAGAGATATGGATGGGTTTTCACTTCCTACGGCTTCCACTAGATGTCAACAGTCAATAGAACTTTGTCTGATGACTCTAATGTGAAGGGGGGCCGAAGGAGACAGGAATGAGTAATCACTTCCATGAGGTGCCCACGCATTGAACTGGTGCGTTCATGTGAGAGGGAGCTCCGTTCCATCGGTCAATTGAAGTCGATGTAATTCTCCGTTTGGAACGTTATTCAAGATGTATGTTAACAACATTCTAAAGATTGATTCAGTACATCGTTTGACATGTTTCTACTGACTGTAACGGAACTTTTGGACATTTTGTCACGTTATAGTGGACGCGCTTGAGACTTTGGTTAGGGAGTTTGGTAAACAATTCGAAAGTAGCTAATTGGACATAAATAACTGACATTATCGAACAAATCAAGCATTTATTGTGGACCTGGGATTCCTAGGACTACATTCTGATGAAGTTCATCAAAGGTAAGGAAACATGTATCATGTATTTTCTGGTTTCTGTTGAGTACAACATGGCAGCTAATTTGGCTAATCACCTGAGCTCCGTCTCAGATTATTGCATGGTTTATTTTTCCGTAAAGTTTTTTTGAAATCTGACACAGCGGTTGCATTAAGGAGAGGTATATCTATAATTTCATGTGTATAACTTGTATTATCATCTACATTTATGATGAGTATTTCTGTTGAAACGATGTGGCTATGCAAAATCACTTGATGTTTTTGCAATTAGTGAATCTAACGCGCCAATGTAAACTCAGATTTATTTATATAAATATGAACTTTATCAAACAAAACATGCATGTATTGTGTAACATGAAGTCATATGAGTGTCATCTGATGAAGATAATCAAAGGTTAGTGATTAATTGTATCTCTATTTCTGGTTTTTGTGAAAGCTATCTTTCGCTGGAAAAATGGCTGTGCTTATTGTGGTTTTGTGGTGACCTAACATAATAGTCTGTAGTGCTTTCGCTGAAAAGCATATTTGAAATCGGACACTTTGGTGGGATTAACAACAAGATTACCTTTAAAATTATATAAAACACATGAATGTCTAAGAAATTTAATTATGAGATTTCTGTTGTTTGAATTTGACGCCCTGCACTATCACTGGCTGTTGTCATATCGATGCCTTTAAGTTGTTCAACTTGGATCAAACGTTTTGGGTAGCCTTCCACAAGCTTCCCACAATAAATTGGGTGAATTTTGGCCCATTCCTCCTGACAGAGCTGGTGTAACTGAGTCAGGTTTGTAGGCCTCCTTGCTCACACATGCTTTTTTAGTTCTGCCCACAAATTTTCGATAGGATTGAGGTCAGGGCTTTGTGAGCAAGGAGGCCACTCCAATACCTTGACTTTGTTGTCCTTAAGCCATTTTGCCACAACTTTTGAAGTATGCTTGGGGTCATTGTCATTTGGAAGACCCATTTGCGACCAAGCTTTAACTTCCTGACTGATGTCTTGAGATGTTGCTTCAATATATCCACATAATTTTCCGGCCTCATGATGCCATCTATTTTGTGAAGTGCACCAGTCCCTCCTGCAGCAAAGCACCCCCACAACATGATGCTGCCACCCCCATGCTTCACGGATGGGATGGTGTTCTTCGGCTTGCAAGCCTCCCCCTTTTTCCTCCAAACATAACGATGATTTTTATGGCCAGACAGTTTTATTTTTGTTTCATCAGACCAGAGGAAATTTCTCCAAAAAGTACGATCTTTGTCCCCATGTGCAGTTGCAAACAATTGTCTGGCTTTTTTATGGTGGTTTTGGAGCAGTGGCTTCTTCCTTGCTGAGTGGCCTTTCAGGTTATGGCGATATAGGACTCATTTTACTGTGAATGAAGATAATTTTGTACCTGTTTTCTCCAGCATCTTCAACAGGTTCTTTGCTGTTGTTCTGGGATTGGTTTGCACTTTTCACACCAAAGTACGTTCATCTCTAGGAGACAGAACGCGTCTCCTTCCTGAGCGGTATGACGGTTGCGTGGTCCCATGGTGTTTATACTTTCATACTATTGTTTGTACAGATGAACGTGGTACCTTCAGGCGTTTGGAAATTGCTCCCAAGGATGTACCAGACTTGTGGAGGTCTACAATTCCTGTTCAGAGGTCTTGGCTGATTTCTTTTGATTTTCCCATGATATCAAGCAAAGAGGCACTGAGTTTGAAGGTAGGCCTTGAAATACATCCAGAGGTACACCTCCAATTGACTCAAATGATGTCAATTAGCCTATCAGAAGATTCTAAAGCCATGACATCATTTTCTGGAATTTTCCAAGCTGTTTAAAGGCACAGTCAACTTAGTGTATGTAAACTTCTGAACCACTGGAATTGTGATACAATGAATTATAAGTGAAATAATCTGTCTGTAAACAAATGTTGGAAAAAGGACTTGTGTCATGCACAAAGTAGATGTCCTAAACGACTTGTGGAGTGGTTGAAAAACAAGTTTTAATGACTCCAACCTAAGTGTTTGTAAACTTCCGACTTCAACTGGAACTAAAATGTTTGGTGCAGTATTTCTCAATGTAAAAATGTGCATGAAAATGAGTCATCTCTCGTGGAATGACAACAAATACTTTTTTGAAGAATCCCAACCGTTGACCAATCACCGACTTCGGCTACCAACCTTGGCTTGACTCCAGAAAAACTGTGTGTCCCCAAACATGCGGACGCCTTTAAGGCGTCACTTTGACACCCACACACAAGCACACACAAATACACACACACACACTCTCTCTCTCTTTTACCTCAAGGCAGGGCTGTTATTGGCCTTCCCCCACACCTCAGTCTTGTTCCTGGGGACTGGGGGCTGGAGCATCTCTGCTGCCAGGGGGTCTGGATCCTCTTCCTCCCTGCCCACCCACTCCCCCACAACCCTGGGCCGCAGCACTGAGTTATACCCCCCAAGGTTCTAGTGCAAGGGGGAGAGGGGGTGGGGGAGGGTGAGAGAGAGAAAGAGAGAGAGGAGAGAGGGGAAAGAGAGGAGAGGTGATGGAAGGGAGAGAGGAGGGAGGTGGAGGGAGATAGGGAGAAAAGGTAGAGAAAGGGACTGTCATATGGCCATTCAGTTCAAAACAGAAAGTAGGTTTTGTCAGTGATACATTTGTGTGCCAGGGAAATAAATAAATAAATAAATTCTGTCTGTCTGTCTGTCTGTCTGTCTGTCTGTCTGTCTGTCTGTCTGTCTGTCTGTCTGTCTGTCTGTCTGTCTGTCTGTCTGTCTGTCTGTCTGTCTGTCTGTCTGTCTGTCTGTCTGTCTGTCTGTCTGTCTGTCTGTCTGTCTGTCTGTCTGTCTGTCTGTCTGTCTGTCTGCCTGCCTGCCTGCCTGCCTGCCTGCCTGCCTGCCTGCCTGCCTGCCTGCCTGCCTGCCTGTGTGTATTATTATTATTATCAACCAGTGGTGTAGTGGAGGGTAAAGGCACATAAACTCTGCTTATTCAGCTTTTTTATTTTGTGCAATCCTTTACGGAAAAATGCGTTGAAAGTATAGGGAGCATTACTGTTTTCAACGCGACCGGCAATCAGTGTTTGCCCACCATTTTTTACCATTTCATCCCTGGCAGCAACCCTAACTTGACAGCGCTTACAGCCACTCACACAGTGTCACTCATTTAGGTGTCTACACCGTGTTCGAAGTGGAATGGAATTCAATACTTAATACATGATAGGAAGGTAAATATATCTTAATATTCTGTCTGACTTTGTCTTGTCTAGAAGGAGATTATCTGGGCTTGGAGCTAAGCAGACATACAGTACTGTACTGTATACTGTATGATATTTCCTCTATAGGGAACGTCTCTTCTTGAGGACAAGAATATATCAAATGCTGCTGCTATCTTCAGGGTTCGAATTATGGGGGCATGGCAGTGCCATGAGAAATCAGATGGACGCCCATGAAAGTTTAAATATTAAGGTGGACACCCTCATAAGCTTTAGTAATAAAGGTTACTAAAACCTTTTGTTTGAGGGGCCTGACAATCAATTTGCAATTAAGACTGTGTGCAATACTGGGAAATACTGTACACTGGAAAGTCAGTTCTCTCATTACCGTGTAGAATCCAGGTCAAACAAAGCTTTTGTCTGCTAGGAATCACATCTACACTCTAGCACCCAGGAAAATACAGGAAGAGGACATGCTTATTGAAGTTTCTGCAGATGGATGTCATTCCCATGAGATTGTGGTTTGTCATTATTCACACACACACACACACACACACACACACACACACACACACACACACACACACACACACACACACACACACACACACACACACACACACACACACACACACACACACACACACACACACCCCCACACACACACACACACACACACACACACACACACACACACCATTATTCTCAGAGCTGTGTGTCGTGCTGTTAACTGAGCCCAAATTGATGAAAGATGGAATCGGATTGCAACAGACAGGGTGACGGCAGTAGAAGATGACGATGTAACACTTTCAATATCAGAGGAAAGGCATGACAAAGTAGTTCATAGTCACCTGATCAAGTTCATCAGAAGCAGCGATACCTTTAAGGAAGAGAACAGTGATTCAGAGGGGGCTCTGCTTTACTTGCAGTCTCTATTTCCAAAATATATACAAAGTGATTATAGTAATAAGTTACAAAAAGTATTACCTCTAGTCAAAAGTGGTTAAGGGGTTACTTTAAGATAAAGGTAATACCTCGTGACAGGTTCTCTAGAGCAGTGGTTCCCAAACTTTTTATAGTCCCATACCCCTTCACACATTCAACCTCCAGCTGCATACCCCCTCTAGCACCAGGGTCAGCGCACTCTCAAATGTTGTTTTTTGCCATAATTGTAAGCCTGCCACACACACACACACACACACACACACAATATGATACGTTTATTAAACACAAGAATGAGTGTGAGTTTTTGTCACAGCCCAGCTCGTGGGAAGTAACAAAGAGCTCTTATAGGACCAGGGCACAAATAATAATATAATAATAATCAAATCATTTTGCTCTTAATTTAACCAACTTACATATAAAATCGTATTTGTTCATTGAACATTGTGAATAACTCACCACATGTTAATGAGAAGGGTGTGCTTGAAAGGATGCACATAACTCTGAAAAGTTAGGTTGTATTGGAGAGTCTAAGTCTTAAATCCTTTTCCACACACAGTCTGTGCCTGTATTTAGTTTTCATGCTAGTGAGGGCCGAGAATCCACTCTCACATAGATACGTGGTTGCAAAGGGCATCAGAGTCTTAACAGCGCGATTTGCCAAGGCAGGATACTCTGAGCGCAGCCCAATCCAGAAATCTGGCAGTGGCTTCTGATTAAATTACATTTTCACAGAACCGCTTGTTGCAATTTCGATGAGGTTCTCTTGTTCAGATATCAGTAAGTGGACTGGAGGCAGGACATGAAAGGGATAACGAATCCAATTGTTTGTGTCATCTGTTTCCGGAAAGTACCTGCGTAATTGCACACCCAATTCACTCAGGTGCTTCGCTATATCACATTTGACATTGTCCGTAAGCTTGAGTTCATTTGCACGCAAAAAATCATACAATGATGGAAAGACCTGTGTGCTGTCCTTGTTAATGCAGACAGAGAAGAGCTCCAACTTCTTAATCATAGCCTCAATTTTGTCCCGCACATTGAATATAGTTGTGACTACAGAAAGTCCCTGTAGTCCTAGATTCAGATCATTCAGGCGAGAAAAAACATCACCCAGATAGGCCAGTCGTGTGAGAAACTCGTCATCATGCAAGCAGTCAGACAAGTGAAAATTATTGTCAGTAAAGAAAACTTTAAGCTTGTCTCTCAATTTAAAAAAAAACCTGTCAATACTTTGCTTCTTGATAACCAGAGCACTTCTGTATGTTGTAAAAGCGTTACATGGTCTCTGCTCATATCATTGCATAGTGCAAAAAATACACGAGAGTTCCGGGGCCTTGCTTTAACAAAGTTAAACATTTTCACTGCAGTGTCCAAAGCGTCTTTCAAGCTATCAGGCATTCCCTTGGCAGCAAGAGCTTTCTAGGTGGATGCTGCAGTGTACCCAAGTGGCGTCGGGAGCAACTGCTTGCACGCGCATTACCACTCCACTATGTCTACCTGTCATGGCTTTTGCAACATCAGTACAGATACAAACATGAGCATCAGCTATGTTTGGCTATAGTACATACGGACCGTTAGTGGAATTACAGCAAGAGGTTAATGTGATTGGATGTTAATTATTTGACTAGGCTACCTGTATTTGACATTGTGTTGTTATTTCGTTGAACACTAGATGGTTTAGTTGTATTTTTGGCAGTGAAATGAGGCTACTCAGGCGAGAAAAAAACATCACGCAAATGTATAGCCCCGTTGGAAAATATAAATCTGTTTGAAAATGTGAAGAATTATTATTTTTTCTTTTTTTCTTTTCTTCTTCTGTGAATCACATTTTTATTTGATGTACCCCCGACGGCATTGCGCGTACCCCAGTTTGGGAATACTTGCTCTAGAGCCTTGGCTTTAGGGTTTAGGGTACAGTATTAGGGTTTAGGGTACAGTATTAGGGTTTAGGGTACAGTATTAGGGTTTAGGTTACAGTATTCTGGGGGGTTTAGTTACTAGCCTCACTGCGTGACAGGTTCTGTCCCGCCTGCTTCCGCTCCCCCTCCCTGGCGCTTGAGGGCGCCAGGCTACCCGTCGTCACGCGTACCTGTTACCATCAATACGCGCAGCTGGACTCACCTGGACTCCCTCACTTTGTTGGCTGCCCCTGCATATATGTCTGCTCCTCTGTGTTGTTCCCTGTAGTAGCATTGTGTGTCATGTTCATGTCCAGACGCTGTTCTTGGTCCGTTGCATGTCCGTCTATATTAAATGGTTCACTCCTTGTACCTGCTTCTCATCTCCTGCGTTGGGCCTTAAAGAATGCTACTACCATAACAAGAAGCATCAGGGAGTTTTTGAGGGTTTTGTTTTGTTGGTGACGTCGGACCTGGGGGCCGCCGTCGATGGAACCGGGGGTGCCTAAGCTGGCTCGTCAGGCAGTAATACCCTAGCTTGCTCGAGAGGTTTCCTTGCCCCGATTGGCTCGGCAGGTTCCCATCCCCCGTCATGCTTCAGCCGACCAATGGGGCTTCTACGCCACAGTGGGATCGTCAGGCTGTCATGCCTCAGCCGGCCCCTCCGGCTCACCTAGTTGAGACAGCGGGTGGCGCCTCTAGTGGGGGTGGTACCGTCACGCCTGCCCCCGCTCCCCCTCGCCAGGCTACCCGTCATCATACGCACCTGTTACCATCATTATGCGCAGCTACACTCATTGGACTCACCTGGACTCCCTCACTTTGTTGATTGCCCTTGCATATATGTCTGCTCCCTGTAGTAGCATTGTGTGTCATGTTCATGTCCAGACGCTGTCCTTGTTCCGTTTCATGTCCGTCTAATTTAAATGTTTCACTCCCTGTACCTGCTTCTCATCTCCTGCGCTGGGCATTACAGGTTCTCTAGCGTCTTGGCTTTAGGGTTTAGGGTACAGTATTAGGGTTTAGTTACTAGACTCACTGTGTGACAGGTTCTCTAGAGCCTTGGCTTTAGGGTTTAGGGTACAGTATTAGGGGTTTAGGGTACAGTATTAGGGGTTTAGGGTACAGTATTGGGGTTTAGTTACTAGACTCACTGTGTGACAGGTTCTCTAGAGCCTTGGCTTTAGGGTTTAGGGTACAGTATTAGGGGTTTAGGGTACAATATTAGGGTTTAGTTTCTAGACTCACTGTGTGACAGGTTCTCTAGAGCCTTGGCTTTAGGGTTTAGGGTACAGTATTAGGGGTTTAGGGTACAGTATTAGGGTTTAGTTTCTAGACTCACTGTGTGACAGGTTCTCTAGAGCCTTGGCTTAAGGGTTTAGGGTACAGTATTAGGGTTTAGGGTACGATATTAGGGTTTAGTTACTAGACTCACTGTGTGACAGGTTCTCCAGAGCCTTGGCTTAAGGGTTTAGGGTACAGTATTAGAGTTGAGGGTACAGTATTAGGGTTTAGGGTACAGTATTAGGGTTTAGGGTACAGAATTAGGGTTTGGTTACTAGATGCACTGCTGGACAGGTTCTCTAGACTCTTGGCTTAAGGTTTAGGGTACAGTACTAGGCTTTAGTTACGAGACTCACTGCGTGACAGGTTCTCCAGAGCCTTGGCTTTAGGGTTTAGGGTACAGTATTAGGGTTTAGTTATAGACTCACTGCTAGACAGGTTCTCCAGAGCCTTGGCTTAAGGGTTTAGGGTACAGTATTAGGGTTTAGTTACTAGACTCACTGCATGACAGGTTCTCCAGAGCCTTGGCTTCAGGGTTTAGGGTACAATATTAGGGTTTAGTTGTAGACTCACTGCGTGACAGGTTCTCTAGAGCCTTGGCTTCAGGGTTTAGGGTACAGTATTAGGGTTTAGTTACTGGACTCACTGTGTGACAGCTTCTCTATAGCCTTGGCTTAAGGGTTTAGGGTACAGTATTAGGGTTTAGGGTACAGTATTAGGGGTTAGTTACTAGACTCACTGTGTGACAGGTTCTCCAGAGCCTTGGCTTAAGGGTTTAGGGTACACTATTAGAGTTTAGGGTACAGTATTAGTGTTTAGGGTACAGTATTAGGGTTTAGGGTACAGTATTAGGGTTTGGTTACTAGATGCACTGCTGGACAGGTTCTCCAGAGCCTTGGCTTCAGGGTTTAGGGTACAGTATCAGAGTTTAGGGTACAGTATTAGGGTTTAGGGTACAGTATTAGGGTTTAGGGTACAGTATTAGAGTTTAGGGTACATTATTAGGGTTTAGGGTACAGTATTAGGGTTTGGTTACTAGATGCAATGCTGGACAGGTTCTCCAGAGCCTTGGCTTAAGGGTTTAGGGTACAGTATTAGAGTTTAGGGTACAGTATTAGAGTTTGGGGTACAGTATTAGGGTTTAGGGTACAGTATTAGGGTTTGGTTACTAGATGCACTGCTGGACAGGTTCTCTATAGCCTTGGCTTAAGGGTTTAGGGTACAGTATTAGGGTTTAAGGTACAATATTAGGGTTTGGTTACTAGATGCACTGCTGGACAGGTTCTCCAGAGCCTTGGCTTCAGGGTTTAGGGTACAGTATTAGGGTTTAGTTATAGACTCACTGCGTGACAGGTTCTCCAGAGCCTTGGCTTCAGGGTTTAGGGTACAGTATTAGGGTTGAGTTACTAGACTCACTGCGTGACAGGTTCTCCAGAGCCTTGCCCAGCTTCTTGCTCTCCTGCAGGATGTGGTTGAGCTCATCAAAGTCTTTGCTTTCCCTCCACTCCCACGATGGGTGCTCTATGGACCGCGGCACTGAAACACACAAACACACAGAGCAATTTCATTGAAATGTTGTTCAACACTGAAACGAACCATAACTTGAGAAATGAGAAAGTCATTCACTTTCACATACGTCAATAAAGCTTAGATATCAAGAGAAGTTTTCTGTATGGAAAAGCTTGGAGGAAAGTCGATGTATCCCCTCCATGACCACTGGTCTCCCTCAAGGCCTGGAGGACATTACAACATGATTAACAGATGAAAATGGGACAAACAAAAAGAGGAAATGACCCAGATTTCATTATCATCTCACCAACGTCCTCCAGTGTCCCCTGCCTTAGCTTTGGGCCCCTCTATCTCCCTCTCCATCTCTCGCTCCCTCTAAATCTCTCTCTCTCTCTGTGATGTTAAATTCATGAATGAAGAGATAGAGATATATACATGAAATATGGAGAGAGAGGGGGAGAGATATTCTCCTATAGGGATGGAGGAATATAAATGTAGTCTTTAACTAAACCCACATCTTATGTGCATCATTATGTTCCTTTACTGAGTGTACACAACATTCAGAACACCTGCCTTTTCCGTGACATAAAATGACCAGGTGAAAGCTATAATCCCTTATTGATGTCACTTGTTAAATCCACTTCAATCAGTGTAGATGAAGGGGAGGTTAAAGAAAGATTTTTAAGCCTTGCGACAATTGAGACATGGATTGTGTACGTATGCCATTCAGAGGGTGAATGGGCTAGATAATTCTGACCTTAGCATTCTGCCCCCCATACACACATGCACACACACACACACACACACACACACGCACACACACACACACACACACACACACACACACACACACACACACACACACACACACACACACACACACACACACACACACACACACACACACACACACACACACACACACACACACACACAATCTTGGATTACATTAAAGATAATGGAGAGAGATCTATATTTCATCAGGACATACAGTATTAGGTCCTTATGAAAAATACATACATTTGAAATGATCTGAAATACAGCAGGAAATGGGTGGGTGAAAGCAGGGACACTACTAAATGTTCTAGAAAGTCATCTGAAGCAGTAATCTAAAACTACTTTGATGGATTCTGTCCTTCTATGTTCCTGAGAAGTGAGTGCTGCTCCTGCATACATCACTGTACTGTGTTGTATCTCTGAACATCACTACTGTATGGATGAATACTTTGAATTGCATCAGCCATCTGTGTAAAGTACAGTACTAGATGTGTTCTACAAAGATACAGAGATACCATGTGTTATGCATCTTTCATGTATGTTTCATGACTGAAATACACTGGATTACTAGAAGTGTTCTACAGTAGGGGGATATCCATGTTACATTTATACACCTGGAGAGTACACAGGTATGTAATCTACCTTTTGACATTTTGTTTTGAGGAAGAATAGGAGGATTTTATCTGTTGTTATTTAGTGTAAATGAATTTACTGCATGAGTCACACGGTGTCTTAACTCACATACTGTACAAGTTAGCAGAGGCATGTTAAGTCTTTGCTGTTCTTTGCTCTCCTCCCTTTTCTTCCTCTCTATCTATTTTTCTCTTCTTCTTCTTTCCATTGTAATGGTCAACTGTAACAGTAGCAGAGAATGATGAGAAACAACAAGGAATGAAATATGACACATGTACTGTATGTTAACAGTAGGTTGAATAATAATACACATGTCTGTAAACTGTATGTTGATTTCTTTATTTTCTGGGAGATAACGCTATTAAATATTATTATAAAAGATGAGATTGTGGTGCTGTGATGGTCCTGCTTTCTAGCCTGTTTTGAAGTGCACGGTTACCCTGCAGTAAACTCTCACTAACAAAACACATAGGAAACACACACAAAAAAAAATATTATATAAATATCCTAAAGCTAAAATATACATAAATAATACATTATCTGATGAAATTGCTTTAGAAAGGTGCACAAGACAGGGATGTCCTCTCTCCCCCCTCCTGTTTGCACTGGCAATTGAACTGCTTGCGGAAAGAATTAGACAGGACCAAAATGTAAGAGGTATCAGTATTGGTAAACATGAATATAAACTAAACTTATTTGCCGATCTACTGATATATACAACCAATATTGAAAGGCCCCCTTGCTAAACAATAATCTCCCCATAAATCTTACACATAGAAGAAACCTCTTCAGAATGGCATGGCTCCAAATGTTTTTATATTTATTCTCAGTAATACCAATTACCCCACCTAAGACATTCTTTTAAAAAGTATCCTCAGTCATAACAGACTTTAAATGGGCAAATAAAACTCATAGACTAAAAAGGAAAGTTGTACATCTCCCTAAGTCTGAGGGTTGCTTTCACCTCCCAGACTTGGAGTTGTATCAACTCGCCACCCAAGGCTTTTACTTGTGACAAATTGTTGAATGCACTAAGGAGGAACAATTAGTAATTATTGAAGATGTGTGTCTCTTTTCAAAGAATAAAGCTAAGAACATGAACAACCTCATAGTTAAGAACACAATAACATGGAAGAAAATTAAATGTATTCTACACGAACCAATATCACTCCCTAAAAAAACAACTCTATGAAACAATCATAGAGATTAATTAAATGATATTGGCACAAAATGGAAGGAATGTTGGAACATAGCTAATACAATTACAGTTAATGAAAATGTACGCTTAATCCTGCATAAACTAATGTATATAATTGATTATACAAGAGATAAAATTCACAAATTCAACAGCACAACGACAGTCATGTCTTAAGAGTAAAACTACGAAAAAACATATACTTAAAAACTGGAAATCAACCAATTCTCCACCGTTAAGACAATAGAAAAATCATATGCTTCATTATCTAAATATTGAAAGAGCGTTGACGGCGAAGAGAAACAAAATGGTGCAATTTGAGGACATTTGACAGAGAGTAGTGTGGGCACTGGAGATAGGGGTGAGAACAGGTGGGCCTGGGTAATTGGGATGTCGTTGATGTTTGTGTGGATCTATATGTTGTATTTTGTATGAGTATGTTCTGTATTGTTAAAAAATAATAATAATCTTACCCCAAAAAATAAACACTACTTGTTTTCCTATGGAGAGAACATCTATTCTGGCTTTTCTGCTGTTTAACATATTTCATTGCTCGAAGTGAGGAATAGGCACACATAATATTTTCACAAAACGTTTATTTTTGTTGTTTGTTTTCTTGTTTCTTGAAATTAATAGAATGATTCACCCATAATCATTGTACCTAGAGTACAAGAATATATGGAATATATCTTAGACCTCGCTGTCACGACTTCCGCCGAAGTTGGTGCCTCTCCTTGTTCGGGCGGCGTTCGGCGGTCGACGTCACCGGCTTTCTAGCTTCCACCGGAAAAATGAAGTCAGCAGGTGCACCCAGTCCTCCGTTACCAGTGGAGGAGCGCGTCCGGGCCTGATTAGAGAGGTCACAGCTCCACTATGTATGATAACGCAGGAGGGTCATGAGGAGAGAATTAGTCTCTTCCTGATCGATTCTCCTGCGTTTCCTGTGGTGTTGGGGCTTCCCTGATTGGCCTATCATGACCCCACTATTTCGTGGCAACAGAAGGCTCTCAAGGGATGGTCACGTCAGTGTTCAGGGAGGTGTGTAGGTGTTTCCATAGGTGCAACTATGGTGGAGAGTCCAAACCAGGTCTCCACCATGCACATCCCCCCTGAATATGCCTATTTGGCTCTCGCCTTCTGTAAAAAGAAGGCGACTCAACTACCACCCCATCGACGGGGGGATTGTGCGATAAATCTCCTGGTAGACGCAGCACTTCCCAGGAGTCACGTGTATCCTCTGTCACAGGAGGAGACTGCGGCTATGGAAACATATGTCTCAGAATCTCTGGGACAGGGATACATTCGGCCTTCCACTTCACCTGCCTCCTACAGTTTATTTTTTGTGAAGAAGAAGGATGGAGGTTTACGCCCGTACATTCTTAGGGTTTGCCGACTACTACCGGAGGTTTATCTGGGGCTTTGGTCAGGTAGCGGCTCCCATTACCTCCTTGCTGAAGGGGGGACCGGTGCGACTGCAGTGGTCAGCTGGGGCGGACAGGGCTTTTGATCACCTGAAGGCTCTGTTTACCTCGGCTCCCGTGCTGGCTCATCCTGATCCCTCCTTGGCATTCATAGTAGGGGTGGACGCGTCCGACGCTGGGATAGGAGCTGTGCTGTCTCAGCGCTCGGGTACGCCACCAAAGCAAAACTATGATGTGGAGGACCGGGAGCTGTTGGCTGTTGTCAAGGCTCTGAAGGCGTGGAGGCATTGGCTTGAGGGGGCCAAACACCCTTTCCTCATTTAGACTGACCACCACAATCTGGAGTACATCCGGGCGGCGAGGAGAATGAACCCTCGCCAGGCAAGGTGAGCCATGTTTTTCACCCGTTTTGTTTTCACCCTATCCTACAGACCAGGTTCCCAGAACGCTAAGGCAGATGCACTGTCCTGGATGTATGACACAGAGGAGCGGTCCAAGGATCCCACTCCCATGCTTCCGGCTTCTTCCCTGGTGGCACCGGTGGTATGGGAGGTTGACGCGGACATTGAGCGGGCGTTACGTACGGAGCCCACTCCCACCCAGTGTCCAGTTGGGCGTCTGTACGTTCCGTCTGATGTCCGTGATCGATTGATCTGTTGGGCCCATACGTCACCCTCCTCTGGTCATCCTGGCATCGGTCGGACGGTGCGCTGTTTGGTTGGGAAGTACTGGTGGCCCACTTTAGCTAAGGACGTGAGAGTTTATGTTTCCTCCTGCTCGGTGTGCGCCCAGTGCAAGGCACCTAGACACCTGCCCAGAGGGAAATTACAACCCCTACCCATTCCACAATGGCCGTGGTCACACCTATCGGTGGATTTCGTGACGGATCTTCCTCCGTCACAAGGAAACACCACGATTCTGGTCGTTGTGGATCGGTTTTCTAAGTCCTGCCGTCTCCTTCCTTTGCCCGGTCTCCCTACAGCCTCTCCTTCTTCGTTCGGCGGTCGACGTCACCGGCTTTCTAGCTTCCACCGATCTACATTTATTTTTCTATGTTGTTTTGTCTTGATTGTACACACCTGGTTCCCATTACGTTATAATTTATTCCCTATTTAACCCTCTGGTTCCCACATGGTTTTGTGCGTGTTTGTTCTTTGTTTAGTGTTCAAGACTTCTGTGAGCTGGTGTGTTTTTCCCTGCGTGGAAATAATTGTTGTTTCTTTTTTCAAGTAAAGTAGATCTTTTACTCAGTTATGTGTCCTGCGCCTGAATTCGTCCTAACCGCTGCACATTGACACTTGACACTCGCCCTGCAGTCAGGAGAAGAAAAGGCAAGCTACCGTAGTTTCATTTCCTTGGAAATGTTTTCTCTGGCATGGCATAGGAAAAGACATGAGAATGGAATGTTGATCAATGACATAACAAGAGATGACGGTTAATTGTTGTAACAATTTATTGGTCAAAATCAACTGTTTTAGTCAATGAGACTAAATGACATGTTGAAATACATTCAATGTATTTTTCTCTTCATATTGTTACACATTGTCCACCCTCCATCCCCAGTTAAAATGAGACCGGAGGAAATCTAAGATGATCTCATTCTGGGTTGGCTGCAGAAGAAGACCGTGTTGGTCATAAGCAGACAACAGGTTGTCAGATGGGCCCAGTTGCATTACCCGATGGTGAAAAGTGAAGTCATCTTCTGGCCACATGTTTGCGTAAATGCTGCTGTAAAGAAGACAGGACTGTCAGCGATGTGAGAGAGGTACTACAACCTAATGATATGGCCAGTCAGGCACATGCACAGATAGAGTCTAAGGGGCACTGGAGCACCTGCCCTTTGTCCCTACTATTAAAAAAGTGCCCTTTTCATTGGTGGTGTTTATAAACTGATTTTTTTTCTCTCTTGTTACTTTAAATGTAACAAATTGCCCATCAAACTAGATGTTCTCATAAACTCATTGATATTTTAAAAAGTCCCCTCCAACGCCCTTCTACCTGCATGGAGGAGTGATCTACAGCGCCGGGTGGGGAGTTTGAAATGATTACTGCCAGTAGTAGGTTACTTAGTGTTACTACCATGTGTCGTCTCAGGATCAGGGAAGAGGGCCGGTACAGTTTGACTGTTTGTCAGCAGCAGAACAGATTTAAATCAAGTAAAGACTAGTTAGCTTGTTTTGAAAGCATAACTAACTAGCTGATTCATCTACATTTGGGATGATCAACTGATATAGCCCACCACAGTAGTGATTCTAGCAACGATACTTTCACTACCTCCCTTTCATCTGTGGTTCTAGCTTGTTTACCTTATGTGATGAATGAGTGTGGCTTTGTTTTTACTTTGATCACCTCCCCCATTAAAGGTCTGTTCACGACCCTGTGGCTAGTCTACATTAATATGCCGTCTGAGGGACATTTTGGGAAGTAGCTTAACTTGGGTGACAATAACAAATCTCCATTATTTTCACAACATAATTAACAAAAACCGCAAGGTGCAAAATGATTACATGAAAATGTCATGGTATGCATTCGGTCAAATGTTTAGCTTTTTTGTTGGTGACCTACTCTTTGATCATATGCACATTTTACAGAGAGGATTTAAGAGACTTAAAATAGTCAAGGCAAAGGACATCCTAAACAAACTGCTCATCAACAGATTCCCAAAATAACCAGGGCATCCCTTTATCACCTGCATTCCTGATGTCGATTCTGCTGCCTTGGAGGTTGGATGGTACCTAAGACAGTGATGCATTTTGGATCCCAGACACAGTCCTCTTCTAGACCACTCTTCACCATACCACAGTTAGGAGGAACCCAGGCGGTGTCGTAACCGTTCTCATGCCAGGTTGTCCGCAGAGGATGATCCTGACAGTCAATTCTTTTCACCTTGCCCACATTGACTTTGACTCGGATGACAACCCTCTGATGTTCAGGAAGATCCAGGGGGTACCTGCTTGCCTTCCCCAGGTCTCGGCTGAGGTACACTCCACGCCCCAAAATACCACCAGGAGACGGACGAAAACCAGAGGCCCTAATTTTCCCTGCCGCCTGCCTAGTGGTGCCGTGATACATGACGTAGGTTTTGCCATCTTCTGGTTCATCTTGGCCCAGTCGCACTACCCCATGAGGAAGATTGAAGTCATCTTCTGCCCACATGGTTGTGTAAATGCTGCTGTAAAGAAGACAAGACTGTCAGCGATGTGAGAGAGGTACTACACCCTAATGATATGGCCAGTCAGGCACATGCACAGATAGAGTCTAAGGGGCACTGGAGCACCTGCCCTTTGTCCCTACTATTAAAAAAGTGCCCTTTTGATTAATGTTGTTTTTAAAATTAATTAATTTTCTCTCTTGTTACTTTAAATGTAACAAATTGCCCATCAAACTAGATGTTCTCATGAATCTTGAAAAAAGTCCCCTCCCCGCCCTTCTACCTGCATGGAGGAGTGATCTACAGCGCCGGGTGGGGAGTTTGAAATGATTACTGCCAGTAGTAGGTTACTTAGGGTTACTACCATGTGTCGTCTCAGGATCAGGGACAGGAAAAGGGGCAACTGCAGTTTGACTGTTTGTCAGCAGCAGAACAGATTTAAATCAAGTAAAGACTAGTTAGCTTGTTTTGAAAGCATAACTAACTAGCTGATTCATCTACATTTGGGATGATCAACTGACATAGACCACCACAGTAGTGATTCTAGCAACGATACTTTCACTACCTCCCTTTCATCTGTGGTTCTAGCTTGTTTACCTTATAATATGTGATGAGTGAGTGTGGCTTTGTTTTTACTTTGATCACCTCCCCCATTAAAGGTCTGTTCACGACCCTGTGGCTAGTCTACATTAATATGCCGGGTAGAAGTTTAACTTTTATGGGTGACAGTAACAAATATCCATTCTTTTCACAACAATAAAAACAAATTCTTTTTTATATGAAAATTGTCACGGATCCCTCCGGAAATGTCATTACGCACACCTGGCCCCTATTCCCATTGATTAGTAATTGTATAAGTGTGCCCTTTGTTCACCATTGTCCTGTCGATTATTGTTCCAACGTCCGTTGGTCGTGTGAGTACCTGTGCTGTGTTGTTTTGGCTTTCGTGCCACGTATATTGTGCAGATGATTACGTGTCTCATCCCGTGAGATAATCATTGTGTATTTATTCAGGGTACTCCTCGCTCTTTGTTTGGGTCTCAACCCTGTGTTTGGTTTACGTGTTTGTTTGGTTTTCGTCCCCGTGCCTGTACACGTCACGCTGTAATTTGGGTAAATACATTTTTAAAACTATTACGCATTCCTGAGCCTGTCTCCCAACCCTTTATACCAATGTGACAAAAATGTCATGGTATGCATTTGGTCAATTGCTTAGCTTTTTTGTTGGTGACCTACTCTTTGATCATACGCACATTTTACAGAGATGATTTAAGAGACTTAAAATAGTAAAAGCAAAGGACATCCTAAACAAACTGCTCATCAACAGATTCCCAAAATAACCAAAAGGCAATGTTGGAATGTCAGAAACAAAATGTAAAACTTAACAAGTTTGATCAACATTAGATGGATAAAGTACTTACCTAATGACAGAGCTGGATGTCTAGATTATGTTGATCTCAGGGTACAGGTAAGGTAGAGTGATTCAACGGATGACTTTATACCAGTTCTAGAGGAAGTCATGACAATGACGTGCGGTTAATATGCAAAGAATGAGGTTCTAGTTGTACATTTCGATTCCCATCAAACAGGTTATCACATGACCAAGGTACATATAAGGATGAAAGGGGGCAGATTTACTAATAGTTTACACCCTCCTCTCTCTCTCTCTCAGATGCAGAGATCCTATGTATGTTTCATGACTGAAATCCACTAAGACACAAACAATGGACTCCAAATAGGATTAGGGTATCCTGTGGGCATGTAGAGCGTTTCACTTGGAACGCCAGGATTGTGGATTTTATTCCCGCTAAACAGCCATCACTACCAAATCAGAGGCGGCGTCCTATAGACATAGATTAGGAATCACTAGCCACTTGAATAATGTTCTGTATCTAGCATTACTCATCTCATATGTATAAACTGCACTCCACACTATTCTATGTTATCTTATTCACTTTGTAATTGTGAACGCCAGGATTGTGGGTTTGATTACTGCTGGGCCACCGATACCATTATTTGCACAGAAAAAAGCATCTGCGAAATGGCAAGAGCCTGTAAAGGTGTATCTCAACCCATTATATTCTGGTGTAGAGAGGAGCACAGCTCTGTCTCTTCAATGACAGACTGGCAGTTGAGAAATAGTGTTGGATATTGGAAAAGCTTCAGGAACCGAGAGAAAAACAGCAGAGTGAAGGCCACAATTGAACTTAATTCTGACTTACTTACTTACTTAAGTTACTTACTTACTTACTTGACACTTGAACGTCACAGCATAGTGGAGACAAATATCTATATTGTTATTAAGCTGTGTAAAATGACGGTTGATGATGTGTCTGGCTGATTTCAGATACATTTTTGTACATTTGAATGTTACAGAAATAGGACCTAGGCCTAGCGTTTGAGCGAGCAAGAGACAACATTCATTTGATGGCGAACCGTGATCCTATTAACTCGAATGCCCAGCATGGAGAGAAGGAGAACTGCTCTTTATCAGGGACTCACGGGGCTCATTTGATGCAGCAGGAAAATTCTCAGCAACAAAAAAAAATCAAGTAAAGATCCGACATCTGTAGTAATAATCCATCAAACACACACACACACACACACACACACACACACAAACAGAGTTTTGGATTACATGAGCAGTTCTGTTAGTAGACTTTACTGTCTGACGATAATGGAGAGAGATCTATATTCATCAGGACATACAGTATTAGACCCTTATGAAATATACATCACTTTGAAATGATCTGAAATACAGCAGGAAATGGGTGGGTGAAAGCAGGGACACTACTAAATGTTCTAGAAAGTCATCTGAAGCAGTAATCTAAAACTAGTTTGATGGATTCTGTCCTATGTTCCTGAGAAGTGAGTGCTGCTCCTGCATACATCACTGTACTGTGTTGTATCTCTGAACATCACTACTGTATGGATGACTACTTTGAATTGCATCAGCCATCTGTGTAAAGTACAGTACTAGACGTGTTCTACAAAGATACAGTGATACCATGTGTTATGCATGTTTCATGTATGTTTCATGACTGAAATACACTGGATTACTAGAAGTATTCTGCATTAGGGGGATATCCATGTTACATTTATACACCTGGAGAGTACACAGGTATGTAATCTACCTTTTTGACATTTTGTTTTGAGGAAGAATAAGAGGATTTTATCTGTTGTTATTTAGTGTGAAATGAATTTACTGCATGAGTCACACGGTGTCTTAACACACACAAGTTAGCAGAGGCATGTTTAGTCTTTGCTGTTCCTTCCTTCCTCCATTTCCTTCGTTCCTCTTTCTATCTCTTCTTCTTCCAACCTCTTTCAATTGTAATAGTCCACTGTAACAGTAGCATAGAAATAATAGAAACAAAGAAGGAATGAAATATTACACATGTACTGTATGTTAATGGCTGTTAAACAGCCATCTCCAGCACATCAGAGGCTGCTGCCTATGGACATAGATTAGGAATCACTGGCCACTTTAAGAAAATGAAACACTAGCTACTTTAATGTCTCCGTTTGCATTACTCATCTCATATGTGTAAACTGTACTCTATACTGTTCTACGGTATCTTAGTCACTTCAACTGTTTGTAAACATTGCATCACCCATCTCATATGTATATACTGTACTCTATAATATGCCACTGTATCTTAGTCCAGTACCAGTACTCTGACATATATGTATATATATTCTTAATCCATTCCTACTTAGATGTACGTGTATTTTGGGAATACGTTGTGAAACTGTTAGATATTACTTGTTAGATATTACTGCACTGTCTGCGCTAGAAGCACAAGCTGTAACGGCTTTCTTCCAGGGGTGAAGGAGAGGACCAAAGTGCAGCGCGGCTAGTGTTAAACATGTTTAATAAAGAACAAGTGAAACACTACAAACAACAATACAAAATAACAAATGTGCAAAAACCGAGACAGACCTATCTGGTGCAGACAATCACAGAGACAGGAAACAAACACCCACAAAATCCCAACACAAAACAAGCCTCCTATATATGATTCTCAATCAGGGACAACGATTACCATCTGCCTCTGATTGAGAACCATATTAGGCTGGACATAGAAACAGACAAACTAGACACACAACATAGAATTCCCACCCAGCTCACGTCCTGACCAACACTAAACAAGCAAAACACATAATAACTCTGGTCAGGACGTTACACAAGCATCTCGCTACACCCGCAATAACATCTGCTAAACACGTGTATATGAACAATAACATTTGATTTGATTTTAACAGTATGTTGAATAATAATAGACATGTAAACCGTATGTTGATGCCTTTATTACCTGAGAGATGAAGCTATTAAATATTATTATAACATTTCTAGCATTTTTTGAAGTGCACGGTTACCCTGCAATAAACTCTCACCAACAAGATACATAATAAACACACTACTTGTCTTCCTATGGAGAGAAAACATATATTCTGGCTTTTCTGCTATTTAACATATTTCATTGCTCAAAGTAAGCAATAGGTACAAATATTAGTGGTTCAGATTGGCCCATTTCCTGATGCAGCAGGAGAATTCTCAGCGACCAAAAAATGATCAAGTAAAGATCCAACATCTGTAGTAATAATCCATCAGACACACACAAACACACAAACAGAGTTTTGGATTACATGAGCAGTTCTGTTAGTAGACTTTACTGTCTGACGATAATGGAGAGAGATCTATATTCATCAGGACATACAGTATTAGACCCTTATGAAATATACATCACTTTGAAATGATCTGAAATACAGCAGGAAATGGGTGGGTGAAAGCAGGGACACTACTAAATGTTCTAGAAAGTCATCTGAAGCAGTAATCTAAAACTAGTTTGATGGATTCTGTCCTATGTTCCTGAGAAGTGAGTGCTGCTCCTGCATACATCACTGTACTGTGTTGTATCTCTGAACATCACTACTGTATGGATGACTACTTTGAATTGCATCAGCCATCTGTGTAAAGTACAGTACTGGACGTGTTCTACAAAGATACAGTGATACCATGTGTTATGCATGTTTCATGTATGTTTCATGACTGAAATACACTGGATTACTAGAAGTATTCTGCATTAGGGGGATATCCATGTTACATTTATACACCTGGAGAGTACACAGGTATGTAATCTACCTTTTTGACATTTTGTTTTGAGGAAGAATAAGAGGATTTTATCTGTTGTTATTTAGTGTGAAAGAATTTACTGCATGAGTCACACGGTGTCTTAACACACACAAGTTAGCAGAGGCATGTTTAGTCTTTGCTGTTCCTTCCTCCATTCCCTTCGTTCCTCTTTCTATATATTTTTCTCTTCTTCTTCCAACCTCTTTCAATTGTAATAGTCAACTGTAACAGTAGCATAGAAATACTAGAAACAAAAAAGGAATGAAATATTACACATGTACTGTATGTTAATGGCTGTTAAACAGACATCTCCAGCACATCAGAGGCTGCTGCCTATGGACATAGATTAGGAATCACTGGCCACTTTAAGAAAATGAAACACTAGCTACTTTAATGTCTCCGTTTGCATTACTCATCTCATATGTGTAAACTGTACTCTATACTGTTCTACGGTATCTTAGTCACTTCAACTGTTTGTAAACATTGCATCACCCATCTCATATGTATATACTGTACTCTATAATATGCCACTGTATCTTAGTCCAGTACCAGTACTCTGACATATATGTATATATATTCTTAATCCATTCCTACTTAGATGTACGTGTATTTTGGGAATACGTTGTGAAACTGTTAGATATTACTTGTTAGATATTACTGCACTGTCTGCGCTAGAAGCACAAGCTGTAACGGCTTTCTTCCAGGGGTGAAGGAGAGGACCAAAGTGCAGCGCGGCTAGTGTTAAACATGTTTAATAAAGAACAAGTGAAACACTACAAACAACATACAAAATAACAAATGTGCAAAAACCGAGACAGACCTATCTGGTGCAGACAATCACAGAGACAGGAAACAAACACCCACAAAATCCCAACACAAAACAAGCCTCCTATATATGATTCTCAATCAGGGACAACGATTACCATCTGCCTCTGATTGAGAACCATATTAGGCTGGACATAGAAACAGACAAACTAGACACACAACATAGAATTCCCACCCAGCTCACGTCCTGACCAACACTAAACAAGCAAAACACATAATAACTCTGGTCAGGACGTTACACAAGCATCTCGCTACACCCGCAATAACATCTGCTAAACACGTGTATATGAACAATAACATTTGATTTGATTTTAACAGTATGTTGAATAATAATAGACATGTAAACCGTATGTTGATGCCTTTATTACCTGAGAGATGAAGCTATTAAATATTATTATAACATTTCTAGCATTTTTTGAAGTGCACGGTTACCCTGCAATAAACTCTCACCAACAAGATACATAATAAACACACTACTTGTCTTCCTATGGAGAGAAAACATATATTCTGGCTTTTCTGCTATTTAACATATTTCATTGCTCAAAGTAAGCAATAGGTACAAATATTAGTGGTTCAGATTGGCCCATTTCCTGATGCAGGAGGAGAATTCTCAGCGACCAAAAAATGATCAAGTAAAGATCCAACATCTGTAGTAATAATCCATCAGACACACACAAACACACAAACAGAGTTTTGGATTACATGAGCAGTTCTGTTAGTAGACTTTACTGTCTGACGATAATGGAGAGAGATCTATATTCATCAGGACATACAGTATTAGACCCTTATGAAATATACATCACTTTGAAATGATCTGAAATACAGCAGGAAATGGGTGGGTGAAAGCAGGGACACTACTAAATGTTCTAGAATGTCATCTGAAGCAGTAATCTAAAACTACTTTGATGGATTCTGTCCTTCTATGTTCCTGAGAAGTGAGTGCTGCTCCTGCATACATCACTGTACTGTGTTGTATCTCTGAACATCACCACTGTATGGATGACTACGTTGAATTGCATCAGCCATCTGTGTAAAGTACAGTACTAGACGTGTTCTACAAAGATACAGTGATACCACATAACACAACAGTGGTAGGCCTGATCACCGACAACGACGAGACAGCCTATAGGGAGGTGGTCAGAGACCTGGCCGTGTGGTGCCAGGACAACAGCCTGTCCCTCAACGTGATCAAGACAAAGGAGATGATTGTGGGCTACAGGAAAAGGAGGACCGAGCACGCCCCCATTCTTATCGACGGGGCTGTAGTGGAGCAGGTTGAGAGCTTCAAGTTTCTTGGTGTCCACATCACCAACAAACTAACATGGTCTAACATGGTTCCATGCACAGTCGTGAAGAGGTCACAACAAAACCTATTCCCCCTCAGGAGACTGAAAAGATTTGGCATGGGTCCTCAGATCTACAGCTGCACCATCAAAAACATTCTGACCTGTTGCATCACTGCCTGGTATGGCAACTGCTCGGCCTCCGACCGCAAGGCACTACAGAGGTTAGTGCGTACAGTGGGGCTAAGCTTCCTGCCATCCAGGACCTCTATACCTGGTGGTGTCAGAGGAAGGCCCTAAAAATTCTCAAAGACTCCAGCCACCCTAGTCATAGACTGTTCTCTCTGCTACCGCACGGCAAGCGGTACCGGAGCGCCAAGTCTTGGTCGAAAAGGCATCCTAACAGCTTCTACCCCCAAGCCATAAGACTCCTGAACAGCATACCAAAAGGGCTACCTAGACCCCTCTTTTACGCTACTGGTACTCTCTGTTAATTATCTATGCATAGTCACTTCAACTCTACCTACATGTACATATTACCTCAATTACCTCGACTAACCGGTTCCCACGCACATTGACTCTGTACCGGTACCCCCTGTATATAGCCTCGCTATTTTATTTTACTGCTGCCGTTGAATTATTTTATACTTATATTTTAAATTTTTTATTTAACAATATTTTTTCTTAACTTCTTAAAGCATTGTTGGTTAAGGGCTTGTAAGTAAGCATTTCACTGTAAGGTCTACACCTGTTGTATTCGGCGCATGTGTCACGTTCCTGACCTGTTTTCTGTTAGTTTTATGTGTTAGTTGGTCAGGACGTGAGTTTGGGTGGGCATTCTATGTTGTCTGTTTCTATGTTGGTTTAGGGTTGCCTGGTATGGCTCTCAATTAGAGGCAGGTGTTTGACGTTTCCTCTGATTGAGAGTCATATTTAGGTAGGCTGTTCACAATGTTTGTTTGTGGGTGGTTGTCTCCTGTGTCTGTGTCGATGTTACACCATACGGGATTGTTTCGGTTTGTTCGTGCGTTTTTGTAGTAAGTACTTGTTCGTTCGTTCTGCGTGTGTTATGTCAGTTCGTCGTACTAAGTCTGTCTACTTTCGTTTTGTTATTTTGTTGGTTTATTCAAGTATAGTTTGTTTCGTTTTGTCTTGTAAATAAAATTCATCATGTATTCACAACCTGCTGCGCCTTGGTTCGATCACTACTCCTCCTCTTTGTATGAAGAGAGAGAGGAACGCCGTTACAGAACCACCCACCAAATAACCAGAACCAAGCAGCGGTGTAAACGGAGTAAGGGACAGCGCAAGAAGGAGGAATGGACTTGGGACGATGTATTGGACGGTAAAGGTTGCTACACATGGGAGGAGATCCTGGCTGGAAGGGATCGCCTCCCATGGGAACAGGTGGAGGCACTGAGGAGAGCAGAGGCAACCGGAGAAGGGAACCGGAGTTATGAGGACGCGTCTTGCACGGAAGCCCGAAAAGCCCGTGAGTAACACCCAAAAATTTCTTGGGGGGGGGGCTAAGGGGTAGTGGGCCAAGGGCAGGTAGGAGACCTGCGCCCACTTCCCAGGCTAACCGTGGAGAGCGGGAGTACGGGCAGACACCGTGTTACTGTTACGCAGTAGAGCGCAGGGTGTCTCCTGTACGTGTGCATAGCCCGGTGCGGGTTATTCCACCTCCCCGCACTGGTAGGGCTAGATTGGGCATTGAGCCAGGTGTCATGAGGCCGGCTCAATGCGTCTGGTCTCCAGTGCGTCTCCTCGGGCCGGCATACATGGCACCTGCCTTACGCATGGTTTCCCCGGTTCGCCTACATAGCCCGGTGCGGGTTATTCCACCTCCCCGCACTGGTCGGGCGACCAGGAGCATTCAACCAGGTAAGGTTGGGCAGGCTCAATGCTCAAGAGAGCCAGTACGCCTGCACGGTCCGGTATTTCCGGCGCCACCCCGCCCCAGCCTAGTACCTACAGTGCCTACACTACGCACTAGGCTACCAGTGCGTTTCCAGAGCCCTGTTCCTCCTCCACGCACTCTCCCTATAGTGCGTGTATCCAGTTCGGTGCCTCCAGTTCCGGCCCCACGCACTAAGCCACCTGTGCGTCTCCTAAGTCCTGTACACACTGTCACTTCTCCCCGTACTAGTCCTGAGGTGCGTGCCCTCAGCCCGGTGCCACCAGTGCCGGTACCACGCACCAGGTATAGAGTACGCTTTGAGAGTCCAGTGTGCCCTGTCCCTGCTCCCCGCACTAGTATGAAGGTGCGTGTCCTTAGCCCGGTGCCTCCAGTTCCGGCACCACGCACCAGGTCTACAGTGCGCCTTATCCGGCCAGAGCCATCCGTCTCCCCAGCGCCATCTGAGCCATCCGTCTCCCCAGCGCCATCTGAGCCATCCGTCTCCCCAGCGCCATCTGAGCCATCCGTCTCCCCAGCGCCATCTGAGCCATCCGTCTCCCCAGCGCCATCTGAGCCATCCGTCTCCCCAGCGCCGTCTGAGCCGCCCGTCTGCCATGAGCCTGCAAAGCCGCCCGTCTGCCATGAGCCTACAGAGCCGCCCGCCAGACAGGAGCCGCTAGAGCCGCCCGCCAGACAGGAGCCGCTAGAGCCGCCCGCCAGACAGGAGCCGCTAGAGCCGCCCGCCAGACAGGAGCCGCTAGAGCCGTCCGTCAGACAGGGTCTGCCAGAGCCGCCAACCAGACAGGATCTGCCAGAGCCGCCAACCAGACAGGATCTGCCAGAGCCGCCAGCCAGACAGGATCTGCCAGAGCCGCCAGCCAGACAGGATCTGCCAGAGCCGTCAGCGAGCCATGAGCAGCCAGAGCCGTCAGAGAGCCATGAGCAGCCAGAGCCGTCAGAGAGCCATGAGCAGCCAGAGCCGTCAGAGAGCCATGAGCAGCCAGAGCAGTTAGAGAGCCATGAGCAGCCAGAGCCGTCAGCCAGCCATGAGCGTCCAGAGCCGTCAGCCTGCCATGAGCGTCCAGAGCCGTCAGCCTGCCATGAGCATCCAGAGCCGTCAGCCTGCCATGAGCGTCCAGAGCCGTCAGCCTGCCATGAGCGTCCAGAGCCGTCAGCCTGCCATGAGCGTCCAGAGCCGTCAGCCTGCCATGAGCGTCCAGAGCCGTCAGCCTGCCATGAGCGTCCAGAGCCGTCAGTCAGCCATGAGCTGTCCCTCAGCCAGAAGCGGCTAGTAATTCAGAACTGCCCCTCAGTCCAGAGCTGTCTCTCTGTCCGGAGCTGCCCTTCAGTCCGGAGTTGCCCCTCTATCCTGAGCTACCTCTTTATCCTGAGCTACCTCTCTATCTTGATCTATCCCTCTGTCCTGAGCTACCTCTCTGTCCTGAGCTACCTGGTCCCGGAGCTGTCCTTTATCTTGGTGTTGTCCCTTAAATTAGGTGGGGGTAATAAGAGGGTGGTCATGATAGGGGGTAGAAGTAAGCTGGGATTGATTATGGTGGGGTGGGAACCACGCCCGGAGCCTAAGCCACCACCGTGGTCAGATGCCCACCCAGACCCTCCCCTGGACTTTTGGTGATGCGTTCGGAGTACGCACCTTGAGGGGGGGGTTATGTCACGTTCCTGACCTGTTTTCTGTTAGTTTTATGTGTTAGTTGGTCAGGACGTGAGTTTGGGTGGGCATTCTATGTTGTCTGTTTCTATGTTGGTTTAGGGTTGCCTGGTATGGCTCTCAATTAGAGGCAGGTGTTTGACGTTTCCTCTGATTGAGAGTCATATTTAGGTAGGCTGTTCACAATGTTTGTTTGTGGGTGGTTGTCTCCTGTGTCTGTGTCGATGTTACACCATACGGGATTGTTTCGGTTTGTTCGTGCGTTTTTGTAGTAAGTACTTGTTCGTTCGTTCTGCGTGTGTTATGTCAGTTCGTCGTACTAAGTCTGTCTACTTTCGTTTTGTTATTTTGTTGGTTTATTCAAGTATAGTTTGTTTCGTTTTGTCTTGTAAATAAAATTCATCATCTATTCACAACCCGCTGCGCCTTGGTTCGATCACTACTCCTCCTCTTCGTATGAAGAGAGAGAGGAACGCCGTTACAGCATGTGACAAATACAATTTGATTTGATTTGTACTGTGTTGCATCTCTGAACATCACTACTGTATTGATGACTACTTTGAATTTCATCAGCCATCTGTAAAGTACAGTACTAGACGTGTTCTACAAAGATACAGAGATACCATGTGTTATGCATGTTTCATGTACAGTATGTTTCATGACTGAAATACACTGGATTACTAGAAGTATTCACAGTAGGGGCAACACTGGCGAGTACACAGGTACGTAATCTACCTTTTTGACAGTTTGTTTTGAGGAAGAATAGGAGGATTTCATCTGTTATTTAGTGTAAATTAATTTACTGCATGAGTCACACGGTGTCTGTCACGTTCCTGACCGGTTTTCTGTTATTTTTGTATGTTTTTGACGGTCAGGGCGTGAGTTTGGGTGGGTAGTCTATGTTATGTGTTTCTATGTTGGTTTATGGGTGGCCTGATATGGTTCTCAATTAGAGGCAGGTGGTTTTCATTTCCTCAGAGCCATATTAAGGTAGGTGTTTTCACATTGTTTGTTTGTGGGTGGTTGTCTCCTGTGTCAGTGTCTGTGTATGTTACGCCACACGGGACTGTTTCGGTTTTGTTTTGTTCGTTCGGTGTATGTAGTCTGTTTTTCCCTGTTCGTGCGTTCTTCGTGTTTCATGTAAGTTCGTAGTTCAGGTCTGTCTTCATTCGTTTTGTTATTTTGTGTAGTATCAAGTTTAGTTCTTTTTTGTCTTTGTTAATAAATATCATGTCTTATCACGACGCTGCATTTTGGTTTAATCCCTGCTCCTCCTCTTCGGATGAAGAGGAAGAGGAAAGCCGTTACAGTGTCTTAACACACAAGTTAGCAGAGGCATGTTTATTCTTTGCTGTTCCTTCCTTCCTCCCTTTCCTTCCTTCCTCTCTATCTATTTTTCTCTTCTTCTTCTTTCCATTGTAATGGTCAACTGTAACAGTAGCAGAGAAAGACTAGAAACAAACGGGGAATGACATATGACACATGTACTGTATGTTAACAGTATGTTGAATAATAATAGACATGTAAACCGTATGTTGATGCCTTTATTACCTGGGAGATGAAGCTATTAAATATTATTATAAAAGATGAGATTGTGGTGCCGTGATGTTCATGATTTCTAGCCTGTTTTGAAGTGCACGGTTACCCTGCAATAAACTCTCACCAACAAGATACATAATAAACACACTACTTGTCTTCCTATGGAGAGAAAAATCTATTCTGGCTTTTCTGCTATTTAACATATTTCATTGCTCAAAGTAAGCAATAGGTACAAATATTATTTTCATTAAATGTTCATTGTTTTGTTAATTTTGTTGTTTGTTGAAATGAATAGAGTGATTCACCCATAATCATTGTACCTACAGTATATTAATAGATTATCTGCTTTTATCTTGATCTCTTAGACCTCATCCTGCAGTCAGGAGAAGGTGAGCTACCATAGTTTTGTTTTCTTGTAAATGTTCTCTCTGTCATGACATGGGAAAAGACATGAGAATGGAATGTTGATCAATGACATAACAAGAGATGACGGTTTATTGTTGTAACAATTTATTGGTCAAAATCAACTGTTTTAATCAATGAGACTAAATTACATACTGTTGAAATACATTCAATGTCTTTTTCTCTTCATATTGTTACACATTATCCACCCTTCATCACCAGCGTGAATGACCCTGGGGCTGTTACATTAGGCTGGATGAAATCGAAGACAGTGATGCATTTTGGATCCCAGACACAGTCCTCTTCTAGACCACTCTCCACCATACCACAGTTAGGAGGAACCCAGGCGGTGTCGTAACCGTTCACATGCCAGGTTGTCTGCAGAGGATGATCCTGATGGTCAATTCTTTTCACCTTGCCCACATTGACTTTGACTCGGATGACAACCCTCTGATTTTCAGGAAGCTCCAGGGGGTACCTGCTTGCCTTCTGCAGGTCTCGGCTGAGGTACACTCCACGCCCCAAAATACCATCAGGAGACTGACGTAAACCAGTGTACAGGATTTGATTTGCGGCCTGCCTAGTGGTGCCGTGGTACATGATGTAGGTCTTGCCATCTTGTGGTTCAGATTGGCCCAGTCGCACTACCCCATGAGGAAGAGTGAAGTCATCTTCTGCCCACATGGTTGTGTAAATGCTGCTGTAAAGAAGACAGGACTGTCAGCGATGTGAGAGAGGCACAATACTCTAATGATATGGCCAGTCAGGCACATGCACAGATAGAGTCTAAGGGGCACTGGAGCACCTGCCATTTGTCCCTACTATTAAAACAGTGACCTTTTATTGGTGGTGTTTCTTAAACTAATTTATTTTCTCTCTTGTTACTTTAATTGTAACAAATTGCCCATCAAACTAGATGTTCTCATAAAATCATGAATCTTGAAAAAAGTCCCCTCCCCGCCCTTCAACCTGCATGGAGGAGTGATCTACAGCGCCGGGTGGGGAGTTTGAAATGATAACTGCCAGTAGTAGGTTACTTAGGGTTATTACCATGTGTCGTCTCAGGATCAGGGAAGAGGGCCGGTACAGTTTGACTGTTTGTCAGCAGCAGAACAGATTTTTCAAGTAAAGACTAGTTAGATATGCTTTCAAAACAAGCTAACTAGCTGAGTTATCTGCATTTGGGATGATCAACTGATATAGACCACCACAGTAGTGATTCTAGCAAAGATACTTTCACTACCTCCCTTTCATCTGTGGTTCTAGCTTGTTTACCCTACAATATGTGACGAGTGAGTGTGGCTTTGTTTTTACTTTGATCACCTCCCCCATTAAAGGTCTGTTCACGACCCTGTGGCTAGTCTACATTATTATGCCGGGTAGAAGGTTAACTTTTATGGGTGACAGTAACAAATATCCATTATTTTCACAACATTAAAAACAAATTCATTTTTATATGAAAATTGTCACGAATCCCTCCGGAACTGTCATTACACACACCTGGCCCCTATTCCCATTGATTAGTAATTGTATAAGTGTGTGTCACGTTCCTGACCTTATTTCCTTTGTTTAGCCTTGTTTAGTTGGTCAGGACGTGAGCTGGGTGGGCATTCTATGTTATGTGTTTCTATGTTGGGTTTATTGCATTAGCCTGATATGGTTCTCAATCAGGGGCAGGTGTTTGACGTTTCCTCTGATTGAGAACCATATTAAGGTAGGCTGTTCTCACTGTTTGTTTGTGGGTGATTGTTGCGGTGTCTGTGTTTGTTCGCCACACGGTCCTGTTTCGTTTCAGTGTACCAGTGTTCATGTTACAGAACTGTATCGTCTTCGTTCCTTTGTTTGTCGGTTTGTTGTTTTGTAGTTTATCAAGTGTTTTTCGTCTTAGTTTAAATAAAAGTAAAGTATGTATTCAAACCACGCTGCATTTTGGTCCGATCCTTGCTCTTCCTCAGACGAGGAGGAAGACGAGCGTTACAGTGGGCCCTTTGTTCACCATTGTCCTGTCGATTATTGTTCCAACGTCCGTTGGTTGTGTGAGTAGCTGTGATGTGTTGTTTTGGCTTTCGTGCCACGTATATTGTGCAGATGATTACGTGTCTCATCCCGTGTGATAATCATTGTGCGACTCTGTATTTATTCAAGGTACTCCTCGCTCTTTTGTTTGGGTCTCAACCCTGTGTTTGGTTTACGTGTTTGTTTGGTTTTCGTCCCCGTGCCTGTACACGTCACACTGTAATTTGGGTAAATACATTTTTAAAACTATTACGCATTCCTGAGCCTGTCTCCCAACCCTTTATACCAATGTGACAAAAATGTCATGGTATGCATTCGGTCAATTGTTTAGCTTTTTTGTTGGTGACCTACTCTTTGATCATATGCACATTTTACAGAGATGATTTAAGAGACTTAAAATAGTAAAAGCAAAGGACATCCTAAACAAACTGCTCATCAACAGATTCCCAAAATAACCAAAAGGCAATGTTGGAATGTCAGAAACAAAATGTAAAACTTAACAAGTTTGATCAAGATTAGTTGGATAAAGTACTTACCAAATGACACATCTGGATGTCTAGATTATCTTGATCTCAGGGTACAGGTAAGGTAGAGTGATTCAACGGATGACTTTATACCAGTTCTAGAGGAAGTTCTAATAAAGGCGAGTCGTACAGTCCATATGCATACATAATGAGGGTCTACGTTTCAGTTCAGTTTTGTTTCCCATCAATACAGGTTATCACTTGACCAAGGTACATATAAGGATGAAAGGGGGCAGATTTACTAATAGCTTACACCCTCCTCTCTCTCTGTCTGTCTCTCATGTCTGAGATGCACTGAGATCACTATGCATGTTTCATGGACTGCAAATCGGCTAAGACTGTGGTCATGTACTGTAGGGCATTGCGCTTGCAACGCCAGGATTCTGGGTTTGATTCCTGCTGGGCCACCAATATTTAGACAGAAAAAAGCATCTGCGAAATGGCAAGAGCCTGTAAAGGTGTATCTCAACCCATTATATTCTGGTGTAGAGAGGAGCACAGCTCTGTCTCTTCAATGCCAGACTGGCAGTTGAGAAATAGTGTTTGATATTGGAAAAGCTTCAGGAACCGAGAGAAAAACAGCAGAGTGGAGGCCACAATTGAACTTAATTCTGACCTTACCTACTTACTTAAGTTCCTTACTTACTTACTTGACACTTGATCGTCACGGCATAGTGGAGACCAATATCTATATTGTTATTAAGCTGTGCAAAATGATGGTTGATGATGTGTCTGGCTGTTTTTCAGATACATTTTTGTACATTTGAATGTTACAGAAATAGGACCTAGGCCTAGCATTTGAGCGAGCAAGAGACAACATTCATTTGATGGCAAACCGTGATCCTATTAACTCGAATGCCCAGCATGAAGAGAAGGAGAACTGCTCTTTTTCAGGGACTCACGGGGCTCATTTAAATTTCCTGATGCAGCAGGAGGATTCTCAGCGACCAAAAAATGATCAAGTAAAGATCCAACATCTGTAGTAATAATCCATCAGACACACACAAACACACACACACACACACACACACAAACAGAGTTTTGGATTACATGAGCAGTTCTGTTAGTAGACTTTACTGTCTGACGATAATGGAGAGAGATCTATATTCATCAGGACATACAGTATTAGACCCTTATGAAAAATACATCACTTTGAAATGACCTGAAATACAGCAGGAAATGGGTGGGTGAAAGCAGGGACACTACTAAATATTCTAGAAGTCATCTGAAGCAGTAATCTAAAACTACTTTGATGGATTCTGTCCTTCTATGTTCCTGAGAAGTGAGTGCTGCTCCTGCATACATCACTGTACTGTGTTGTATCTCTGAACATCACTACTGTATGGATGACTACTTTGAATTGCATCAGCCATCTGTGTAAAGTACAGTACTGGACGTGTTCTACAAAGATACAGTGATACCATGTGTTATGCATGTTTCATGTATGTTTCATGACTGAAATACACTGGATTACTGGAAGTATTCTACAGTAGGGGGATATCCATGTTAAGGTTATAAACCTGGAGAGTACCCAGGTATGTAATCTACCTTTTTGACATTTTGTTTTGAGGAAGAATAAGAGGATTTTATCTGTTGTTATTTAGCGTAAATTAATTTCCAACATGAGTCACACGGTGTCTTAACACACACACAAGTTAGCAGAGGCATGTTTAGTCTTTGCTGTTCCTTCCTCTCCTCCCTTTCCTTCCTTCCTCTTTCTATCTCTTTTTCTTCCAACCTCTTTCCATTGTAATCAGTCCACTGTAACAGCAGCATAGAACCTCATTTGGAACAACGCCGGTCCTGCCATATTACTCATGCTGCCTGCGACTGGTAACGGACTGCTAAACAGCCATCTCATGCAAGTTGGAGACTTCTGTCTCCCTCAGACATAGTTTAGGAATCATCTGGCCACTCTGAGCAAGGCTAACCGTATCGCTAGCAGCTGTACGTCAGTCTCATCTGTATAATAGCCGCACTCCACACTATCTCTACGGTCACCCTTAGTCACTGTTTTTATTGTGTTTACATACTTCATCGCCCATTTCATATGCACACCAGTGTATTCTACCTGCACACTGCACCATCTGACTGATTAAACAGCCATCTCCGGTGACATCAGAGGCTGCTGCCCATAGACAGAGATTAGGAATTGCTGGCCACTCTAAGGAAATGAAACACAAGCCACTTTAATAATGTCTACCGTATCTCATGCATTACTGCATCTCATATGTGTATAGACTGTACTCTATACTGTTCTACGGTATCTCTAGTCACTGTTAATTGATTTGTAATTATTGCATCACTCCATGCGTAACTATGTACAGTTGTATGTACTGTATTCTATACTATTCCACTGTATCTTAGTCCAGGTACCGCAGTCTGCACATGTATATATATATTCTTAATCAATTCCTACTTAGATGTACGTGTATTTTGGGAATACGTTGTGAAACTGTTAGATTTTACTTGTTAGATACTACTGCACTGTCAGAGCTAGAAGCACAAGCATTTCGCTAGACCTGCAATAACATCTGCTAAACACGTGTATGTGACCAATAACATTTGATTTGATTTTAACAGTATGTTGAATAATAATAGACATGTAAACCGTATGTTGATGCCTTTATTACCTGGGAGATGAAGCTATTAAATATGATTATAAAATATGAGATTGTGGCGCCGTAATGTTCATGATTTCTAGCCTGTTTTGAAGTGCACGGTTACCCTGCAATAAACTCTCACTAACAAGACACATAACACACACACACTACTGGTCTTCCTATGGAGAGAAAACTCTATTCTGGCTTTTCTGCTGTTTAACATATTTCATTGCTCAAAGTAAGCAATAGGTACAAATATTATTTTCACTAAATGTTCATTGTTTTGTTTATTTTGTTGTTTGTTGAAATGAATAGAGTGATTCACCCATAATCATTGTACCTACAGTATATTTATAGATTATCTGCTTTTATCTTGATCTCTTAGACCTCACCCTGCAGTCAGGAGAAGAAAAGGCAAGCTACCATAGTTTTGTTTTCTTGTAAATGTTCTCTCTGTCATGACATGGGAAAAGTCATGAGAATGGAATGTTGATCAATGACATAACAAGAGATGACGGTTTATTGTTGTAACAATTTATTGGTCAAAATCAACTGTTTTAGTCAATGAGTCTAAATTACATACTGTTGAAATACATTCAATGTATTTTCTTTTCATATTGTTACAGTACATAACAGTACATATCAATTGTATATTATCCACCCTTCATCACTAGCGTGAATTACACTGGAACGTTGTCACTTGTGGTTGGATGGTACCTAAGACAGTGACGCGTTTTGGATCCCAGACACAGTCCTCTTCTAGACCACTCTTCACCATACCACATTTAGGAGGAACCCAGGCGGTGTCGTAACCGTTCTCATGCCAGGTTGTCCGCAGAGGATGATCCTGACGGTCAATTCTTTTCACCTTGCCCACATTGACTTTGACTCGGATGACAACCCTCTGATTTTCAGGAAGCTCCAGGGGGTACCTGCTTGCCTTCTGCAGGTCTCGGCTGAGGTACACTCCACGCCCCAACATACCACTAGGAGACGGACGAAAACCAGAGGCCCTAATCTTCTCTGCCGCCTGCTTAGCGGTACCGTGGTACATGACGTAGGTTTTGCCATCTTCTGGTTCAGCTTGGACCAGTCGCACTACCCCATAGGGAAGAGTGAAGTCATCTTCTGCCCACATGGTTGTGTAAATGCTGCTGTGAAGAAGACAGGACTGTCAGCGATGTGAGAGAGGTACTACACCCTAATGATATGGCCAGTCAGGCACATGCACAGATAGAGTCCTATGGGCACTGGAGCACCTGCCCTTTGTCCCTACTATTAAAACAGTGCCCTTTTGATTGGTGGTGTTTTTTAAACCAATTCATTTTCTCTCTTGTTACTTTAAATGTAACAAATTGCCCATCAAACTACATAATTTCGCATAAACTCATGAATCTTGTAAAAAGTCCCCTCCCCGCCCTTCAACCTGCATAGAGGAGTGATCTACAGCGTCGCGTGGTGAGTTTGAAATGATTACTGCCAGTAGTAGGTTACTTTGGGTTGCTAGCATGTGTCGTCTCACGGTCAGGGACAGGAAAAGGGGCAACTGCAGTTTGACTGTTTGTCAGCAGCAGAACCGATTTAAATCAAGTAAAGACTAGTTAGCTTGTTTTGAAAGCATAACTAACTAGCTGATTCATCTACATTTGGGATGATCAACTGATTTAGACCACCACAGTAGTGATTCTAGCAAAGATACTTTCACTTCCTCCCTTTCATCTGTGGTTCTAGCTTGTTTACCCTACAATGTGTGATGAGTGAGTGTGTCTTTGTTTTTACTTTGATCACCTCCCCCATTAAAGGTCTGTTCACGACCCTGTGGCTAGTCTACATTATTATGCCGTCTGAGGGACAAGTCGGGTAGTAGTTTAACTGTTCTGGGTGACAGTAACAAATATCCATTATTTTCACAACATTATAAACAAATTTTATTTTTATATGAAAATGTCATGGTATGCATTCGGTCAATTGCTTAGCTTTTTTGTTGGTGACCTACTCTTTGATCATATGCACATTTTACAGAGAGGATTTAAGACACTTAAAATAGTAAAGGCAAAGGACATCCTAAACAAACTGCTCATCAACAGATTCCCAAAATAACCAAAAGGCAATGTTGGAATGTTAGAAATAAAATGTAAAACTTAGCAAGTTTGATCAACATTAGATGGATAAAGTACTTACCTAATGACAGAGCTGGATGTCTAGATGATGTTGATCTCAGGGTACAGGTAAGGTAGAGTGATTCAACGGATGACTTCATACCAGTTCTAGAGGAAGTCATGACAAGGGCGTGTCGTGCGGTGAATATGCAAACAAATGAGGTTCTAGTTGTACATTTTGATTCTCATCAAACAGGTTATCACATGACCAAGGTACATATAAGGATGAAAGGGGGCAGATTTACTAATAGTTTACACCTTCCTCTCTCTCTCTCTATCAGATGCAGAGATCCTATGTATGTTTCATGACTGAAATCCACTAAGACTGTGGTCATGGAGGGAGTTTCACTTGGAACGCCAGGATTGTAGGTTTTATTCCAGTTATGGCCACCAACACCAATATTTGCACAGAAAAAAGTATCTGCTAAATGGCAAGAGCCTGTAAAGGTGTATCTCAACCCATTATATTCTGGTGTAGAGAGGAGCACAGCTCTGTCTCTTCAATGCTAGACTGGCAGTTGAGAAATAGTATTTGATATTGGAAAAGCTTAAGGAACCGAGAGAAAAACAGCAGAGTGGAGGCCACAATTGAACTTAATTCTGACCTTACCATACACTTCACACTTGTATGTCGTAGGCTAGTGGAGACCAATATCTATATTGTTATTAAGCTGTGCAAAATGATGGTTGATGATGTGTCTGGCTATTTTCAGATACATTTTTGTACATTTGAATGTTACAGAAATAGGACCTAGGCCTAGCGTTTGAGCGAGCAAGAGACAACATTCATTTGATGGCGAACCGTGATCCTATTACCTCGAATGCCCAGCATGGAGAGAAGGAGAACTGCTCTTTTTCAGGGACTCACGGGGCTCATTTGATGCAGCAGGAAAATTCTCAGCAACAAAAAAATGACCAAGTAAAGATCCGACATCTGTAGTAATAATCCATCAAACACACACACACACACACACACACACACACACACACACACACACACACACACACACACACACACACACACACACACACACACACACACAAACACACACACACACACACACACACACACACACACACACACACACACACACAAACAGAGTTTTGGATTACATGAGCAGTTCTGTTAGTAGACTTTACTGTCTGACGATAATGCAGAGAGATCTATATTCATCAGGACATACAGTATTAGACCCTTATGAAAAATACATCACTTTGAAATGATCTGAAATACAGCAGGAAATGGGTGGGTGAAAGCAGGGACACTACTAAATGTTCTAGAAAGTCATCTGAAGCAGTAATCTAAAACTACTTTGATGGATTCTGTCCTTCTATGTTCCTGAGAAGTGAGTGCTGCTCCTGCATACATTACTGTACTGTGTCGTATCTCTGAACATCACCACTGTATGGATGACTACGTTGAATTGCATCAGCCATCTGTGTAAAGTACAGTACTGGACGTGTTCTACAAAGATACAGTGATACCATGTGTTATGCATGTTTCATGTATGTTTCATGACTGAAATACACTGGATTACTAGAAGTATTCTGCATTAGGGGGATATCCATGTTACATTTATACACCTGGAGAGTACCCAGGTTAGTAATCTACCTTTTTGACATTTTGTTTTGAGGAAGAATAAGAGGATTTTATCTGTTGTTATTTCGTGTGAATGAATTGACTGTATGAGTCACACGGTGTCTTAACACACACAAGTTAGCAGACTCATGTTTAGTCTTTGCTGTTCTTTCTGCTCTTTCCTTCCTCTATCTATTTTTCTCTTCTTCTTCCTACCTCTTTCCATTATAATCGTCAACTGTAACAGTGACATAGAAAGACTAGAAACAAACGAAGGAATGAAATATTAAACATGTACTGCATGTTAATGGCATGTTAATGCCTTTATTGCCTGGGAGATGAAGCTATTGCATATTATCATAAAAGATGAGATCGTGCTGCCGTGATAGATCATGATTTCTAGCTGGTTTTGAACATATTTTACTGCTCAATGTATGCAATAGGCACACATATTGTAACGGTCGTCGTAATCCTCCATTGCTCGTAGGATATGTGCGAGAACGGATCTATACTATATATGCGGAGTGATTTGTAGTCCTATGATTATTTATTAACATAAATGAACCAGAACACTATATGAAATATAATGTACAAAAGATGAAACTGTAACGCGATAAATTCATGTTCCGTGTGGCACGAATACAGACACGAGATACAAACACCCACAAAACACACGTGAATCCCAGGCTGCCTAAGTATGATTCTCAATCAAGGACAACGATTGACAGCTGTCTCTGATTGAGAATCATACCCGGCCGAACACAAACATCCCAACATAGAAATAACACATCGACAACCCACCCCAACTCACGCCCTGACCAACTAAAATAATACAAGAAAAAGGAAAAACAGGTCAGGAACGTGACACATATTATTTACACAAATGACTATTATTTTGTTTGTTGAAATGAATAGAGTGATTCACCCATAATCATTGTACCTACAGTATATTAATAAATAGATGATCATATTTTTTCTTGATCTCTTAGACCTCACCCTGCAGTCAGGTGAAAAGGCGAGCTACTGTAGTTTTGTTTTCTTGTAAATGTTCTCTCTGTCATGACATAGGAAAAGTCATGAGAATGGAATGTTGATCAATGACATAACAAGTGATGACGGTTTATTGTTGTAACAACTTATTGGTCGAAATCAACTGTTGTCTTAGTCAATTAGTCTAAATTACATACTGTTGAAATGCATTCAATGTATTTTTATTTTCATAATGTCAGACATAAACAAACAACTGTACAGTACTAGTGTAACACAGTATTTTTACATTTTAGGAACTTGCTTATCCAAATATACGATTTATTTTAGTTGATCCAAATCACGACCTTGTTTTTGTTATGTTATACACAATAGTTTGATGGATTCTGCCCTTCTATGTTCCTGAGAAGTGAGTGCTGCTCCTGCATACATCACTGTACTCTCACGCCCTGACCTTAGAGATCCTTTTTATGTCTCTATTTTGGTTTGGTCAGGGCGTGAGATGGGGTGGGCATTCTATGTTTTGTGTTTCTATGATTGTCTATTTCTATGTTTTGGCCGGGTATGGTTCTCAATCAGGGACAGCTGTCTATCGTTGTCTCTGATTGGGAACCATACTTAGGTAGCCTTTTTTCCCACCTGTCTTTGTGGGAAGTTGACTTTGTTTAGGGCACATAGCCTTTGAGCTTCACGTTTTTTTTTGTGTGTTTATTTTTTTGTTCGGCGTCATTTTGAATTAAAAAAGAAAATGTACGCTCATCACGCTGCACCTTGGTCCTCTCCTTTTAAAGGCCGTGACAGAACTTCCCACCACCAAAGGACCAAGCAGCGTGGTAAGGAGGACTGGACATGGGAGGACATTTTAAATGGCAAGGGATCCTGGATGTGGGAGGGGATTCTGGCCGGGAGGGATCGCCTGCCCTGGGAGCAGGTAGAAGCAGAGAGGAAGGCGAAGGCAGCAGCTAAAGCGGAGCGGCAACGTTATGAGGGAACACGGCTGGCAAGGAAGCCCGAGAGGCAGCCCCAAAAATGTTTGTGTGTGGCAGAGTCAGGTTGGAGACCTGAGCCAACTCCCCGTGCTTACCGTGGCGGGGGTCGTACTGGTCAGGCACCGTGTTATGCGGTGGAGAGCACGGTGTCTCCAGTACGCGTTCTTAGCCCGGTACGCTACATCCCAGCTCCCCGCATCTGCCGGGCTAGGGTGAGCATCCAGCCAGGACGGATTGTGCCAGCCCTGTTCTTCAAACCTCCAGTGCGTCTCCTTGGGCCAGGATATCCTGCACCGGCTCTGCGCACTGTCTCCAGTGCGTCTGCACAGCCCAGTGCGTACTGTGCCTGCGTCCCGCAAGTGCCGGGCCAGAGTCACCGATCCAACCAGGACGGGTTACGCAGGCTCTATAGCGCGAGGTGGTCCAGTGCACCTCCACGGCCCAGTGTATCCGGTGCCTTGGCCAAGACAAGGCCTGTCCCTCAACGTGCTCACCAGCCTGAGTGAGATGCCTGTGGCCTACAGGCCAAGGAGGACCGAGCACGCCTGCCATGTCTCCCCAGCCTGGTGAGTCCTGTAGCCTGCTCCCAGAGCCAGGCCTCCTGAGAGTCTCTCCAGCTCCAGTGGTGTCCACATGGCCAACAAGCCTCCAGCGATGGTCTATGGCACGAAGCCTCCAGTGCACGAGTCATGGCACGAGGGCTCCAGCAATAATCCTATGTCACGAAGCCTCCAGGAGACTGAAAATATTATGGCACGGAGCCTCCAGTGATGATCCGTGGCACAAAGGTTCCTCACAGCTGCATGATCCATGACAAGAAGCCTCCAGGGGTGAGACCTGGCATGCATCACTGCCAGTGGTGATCCGTGGCACGAATGCCTCCAGTGCTGATCCGACGGCACAAAGCACTCCAGTGATGATCCAGTGCGTACAAGAAGCCTCACAGGGGCTGAGACATGGCATGAAGCCTGCCATCCAGGACCTCCAGTACCAGGTGGCGTCCAGAGGAAGGCCTCCAGTCAGGAGCCTCCAGAGACGTCCAGCCATCCGGAGCCATCAGACTATGTCTCTCTGCCGGAGCCCAGCGACGGCCTACAGTCCGGTAGCCCCCAGCGAGCGGCCTACAGTCTTGGGTCCGCAACGAGGGCGCCCAGTCCGGGGCCCGCAACGAGCTTCTACCCTCCAAGGTCGGCGACAAGGCTCCTCGCAACAGCAGGTGCCACCAAAGTGGGCTGAGCCAGCGGTGGAGCCGGGTCTGCGTTCACGCTACCTGAGCTGCTCTCTGCTGATTATCTATGCATAGCCACCTCAGACCCTACCCTACAGGTTACAGGTTTTGCGGCCGGAGTCCGCACCTTTGGGGGGGACCGTCACGACCTAACCTTAGAGATACCTCTTTATGTCACTATTTTGGCTTTGGTCAGGGCGTGAGCACCCTATGTTTATATGCCTCGCTGATTTTCTATTTCTACTGCTTTGGCCGTTGAATGGTTCTTAATACAGTTATATCTGTCTATCGTTGTCTCTGATTGGTAACAATACTTAGGTAGCCTTTCTTCACACCTGTCTTTGTGGGCAGTTGATTTGGTTAAGGGCACATAGCATTTAAGCTCACGGTTTGTTCTTTGTAGTGTTTATTGTTTTGTTCGGGGTCATTTTGAATTAATAAAGAAAATGTACGCTTACCACCGCTGCACCTTGGTCCTCTCCTTTTAACGGCCGTGACTTGTACTGTGTTGTATCTCTGAACATCACTACTGTATGGATGACTACTTTGAATTGCATCAGCCATCTGTGTAAAGTACAGTTCTAGACGTGTTTTACAAAGATACAGTGATACCATGTGTTATGCAAGTTTCATGTACAGTATGTTTCATGACTGAAATACACTGGATTACTAGAAGTATTCTACAGTAGGGGGATATCCATGTTAAGGTTATAAACCTGGAGAGTACCCAGGTATGTGATATACCTTTTTGACATTTTGTTTTGAGGAAGAATAGGAGGATTTTATCTGTTGTTTAGTGTAAATTAATTTACTGCATGAGTCACACGGTGTCTTAACTCACATACTGTACAAGTTAGCAGAGGCATGTTTAGTCTTTGCTGTTCTTTCCTCTCCTCCCTTTCCTTCCTTCCTCTCTATCTATTTTTCTCTTCTTTCCATTGTAATGGTCAACTGTAACAGTAGCAGAGAAAGACTAGAAACAAACGGGGAATGACATATGACACATGTACTGTATGTTAACAGTATGTTGAATAATAATAGACATGTAAACCGTATGTTGATGCCTTTATTACCTGGGAGATGAAGCTATTTAATATTATTTTAAAAGATGAGATTGTGGTGCCGTAATGTTCATGATTTCTAGCCTGTTTTGAAGTGCACGGTTACCCTGCAATAAACTCTCACCAACAAGATACATAATAAACACACTACTTGTCTTCCTATGGAGAGAAAAATCTATTCTGGCTTTTCTGCTATTTAACATATTTCATTGCTCAAAATAAGCAATAGGTACAAATATTATTTTCACTAAATGTTCATTGTTTTGTTTATTTTGTTTGTTGAAATGAATAGAGTGATTCACCCATAATCATTGTACCTACAGTATATTGATATATGGACTATTTGCTCTTATCTTGATCTCTTAGACCTCGCCCTGCAGTCAGGAGAAGGTGAGCTACCATAGTTTTGTTTTCTTGTAAATGTTTTCTCTGTCATGACATGGGAAAAGTCATGAGAATGGAATGTTGATCAATGACATAACAAGAGATGACGGTTTATTGTTGTAACAATTTATTGGTCAAAATCAGCTATTACTTTAGTCAATGAGACTAAATGATATACTGTTGAAATACATTCAATGTATTTCTTTTCATATTGTTACACATTATCCACACTGGAACATTGTCACTTGTGGCTGGATGAAATCTAAGACAGTGATGCGTCTTGGGTCCCAGACACAGTCCTCTTCTAGACCACTCTTCACCATACCACAGTTAGGAGGAACCCAGGCGGTGTCGTAACCTTTCTCATGCCAGGTTGTCCGCAGAGGATGATCCTGACGGTCAATTCTTTTCACCTTGCCTACATTGACTTTGACTCGGATGACAACCCTCTGATTTTCAGGAAGGTCCAGGGGGTACCTGCTTGCCTTCTGCAGGTCTCGGCTGAGGTACACTCCACGCCCCAACATGCCACCAGGAGACGGACAAAAACCAGAGGCCCTAATTTTCCTTGCCGCCTGCTTAGTGGTGCCGTGGTACATGACGTAGGTATTGTCATCTTGTGGTTCAGATTGGCCCAGGCGCACTACCCCATGAGGAAGATTGAAGTCATCTTCTGCCCACATGGTTGTGTAAATGCTGCTGTAAAGAAGACAGGACTGTCAGCGATGTGAGAGTGGTACTACACCCTAATGATATGGCCAGTCAGGCACATGCACAGATAGAGTCTAAGGGGCACTGGAGCACCTGCCCTTTGTCCCTACTATTAAAACAGTGCCCTTTTCATTGGTGGTGTTTCTTAAACTAATTTATTTTCTCTCTTGTTACTTTAAATGTAACAAATTGCCCATCAATCTAGATGTTCTCATAAACTCATGAATCTTGAAAAAAGTCCCCTCCCCCACCCTTCAACCTGCATGGAGGAGTGATCTACAGCGCCGGGTGGGGAGTTTGAAATGATTACTGCCAGTAGTAGGTTACTTAGGGTTACTACCATGTGTCGTCTCAGGATCATCACTGTGAAGTGCTCAGAATCAACGGGGCGATTGTGCGATAAATCTCCTGGTAGACGCAGCACTTCCCAGGACTCACGTGTATCCCCTGTCACAGGTGGAGACAGCAGCTATGGAAACATATGTCTCCGAATCCCTGTGTCAGCGGTACAGTTGGTCCTCCGCTTCACCCGCCTCGAGTTTTTTTATGTTTTTGTGAAGAAGAAGGAGGGAGGTCTGCGCCCGTGTATTGACTATCGAGGTCTTAAACCAGATCACGGTGAGGTACAGCTACCCGCTCCCGCTCGTCGCCACAGCGATTGAGTCAATGCACAGGTTGCGCTTCTTCACCAAACTAGATCTCAGGAGCGCTTACAACCTGGTGCGTATCCGGGAGGAAGACGAGTGGAAGACGGCGTTCAGTACGACCTCAGGGCATAATGAGTACCTCGTCATGCCGTACGGGTTTATGAATGCTCCGTCAGTCTTCCAAGCCTTTGTAGACAAGATTTTCAGGGACCTGCATGGGCAGGGTGTAGTGGTGTATATTGATGACATTCTGATATACTCCGCTACACGCGCCGAGCATGTGTCCCTGGTGCGCAGGGTGCTTGGTCGACTGTTGGAGCATGACCTGTACGTCAAGGCTGAGAAATGCCTGTTCTTCCAGCAGTCCGTCTCCTTCCTAGGGTACCACATTTCCACCTCGGGGGTGGAGATGGAGAGTGACCGCATTTCAGCCGGGCGTAATTGGCCGACTCCCACCACGGTAAAGGAAGTGCAGCGGTTCCTAGGTTTTTCCAATTACTACCGGAGGTTTATCTGGGGTTTTGGTCAGGTAGCGGCTCCCATTACCTCACTGCTGAAGGGGGGCCCGGTATGTTTGCAATGGTCGGTTGAGACGGACAGGGCTTTTGGTCACCTGAGGGCTCTGTTTACCTCGGCTCCCGTGCTGGCCCATCCGGATCCCTCTTTGGCGTTCATAGTGGAGGTGGATGCATCCGAGGCTGGGATAGGAGGCGTGCTCTCTCAGCGCTCGGGTACGCCACCGAAGCTCCGCCCCTGTGCCTTCTTCTTGAAGAAGCTCAGCCCGGCAGAGCGAAACTATGACGTGGGGGACCGGGAGCTGTTGGCTGTCGTCAAGGCTCTGAAGGCGTGGAGACATTGGCTTGAGGGGGCTAAATACCCTTTTGTCATCTGGACTGACCACCGCAATCTGGAGTACATCCGGGCAGCGAGGAGACTGAACCCTCGCCAGGCAAGGTGGGCCATGTTTTTCACCCGTTTAGTTTCTTCCCGTTCCTACAGACCAAGTTCCCAGAACGTGAAGGCAGACGCACTGTCCCGGCTGTATGACACAGAGGAGCGGTCCATGGATCCATGGGACGCCGCCCATGTTCACCTCCAGCGGGCCGTGCTGCGCCAGAAAGCCAGCGCAGACCGTTACCGCAGTGAGGCCCCGGTGTTCACACCGGGGGACCGGGTCTGGCTCTCGACCCGAAACCTGCCCTTCCGCCTGCCCTGCCGGAAGCTGGGCCCGCGGTTTGTGGGGCCATTTAAAGTCCTGAGGAGAGTGAACGAGGTGTGTTATAGGTTACAGCTTCCACCCGATTACCGTATTAACCCTTCGTTACATGTGTCACTCCTCAGGCCAGTGGTGGTTGGCCCGCTCCAGGAGTCTGAGGTGCGGGAGGTTCCTCAGTCCCCCCCTGGACATCGAGGGCGCCCCGGCGTACTCCGTTCGCTCTATACCAGATTTGAGGCGTCGGGCGAGGGGCCTTCAGTACCTCGTGGTGTGGGAGGGGTACGGTCCGGAGGAGAGGTGCTGGGTTCCAGTGGAGGACGTGTAGGACCCTTCAATGCTGCGGGAGTTCCACAGTCTCCGTCCGGATCGCCCTGCGCCTCGCCCTCCGGGCCGTCCCCGAGGCCGGCGTCGGCGCGCTGCTCCAATGGGGGGTACTGTCACGACTTCCGCCGAAGTCGGGTCCTCTCCTTGTTTGGGTGGCGGTCGGCGTCGCCGGTCTTCTAGCCATCGTCGATCCACTTTTCAATATCCATTTGTGTTGTCTGGTTTTTCCACACACCTGGTTTCAATTCCCTCCTTTAATTGTTGTGTGTTTAACCCTCTGTTCCCCCCATGTCTTTGTGTGGGATTGTTTATTGTAGTGCTTGTGCACGTTCCCCTGGAGCGCACAACGGGTTGTTTTGTGCCCATTTATCTTGTTGTTCAGGATGCCGTTGGTTTTGCTTAAACTTCTTGAGAATACAGGGGGTGCTGTTTTCGCATTAGCATAATTTGCTCTACAGATTAAACTGCCTCTTATTCAATTATTGCTCTTACTATATGCATATAAATAATACCATTGGAAAGAAAACAATCTCTAGTTTCTAAAACCGTTTCAATTTTGTCTCTGAGTGATACATAAGTCATTTGACAGCACTTTCCATGACCAAGAAGAAAAAAGCAAGATGTGTTATGCCAGCTTCAACGCTCTGCCTATATATGGTCGTGCCCCCTATGACCCGAAACACACCTCATTGGCCTTCCTCTGGGTGACAAGAGGACGTCAGAGGAAAAATATTTTGTTTATCTGGGACTGACGTGAAATGAGAGCTAATTCTTTGGCGTGACCGACAACTTCCGGTTCACTAAATCGTGCTACTTTTAGCTGCGATTGTCTTCTGTTGTACGGCCATTATGGGTGAAAACTATCTCCGTCTCGAAGTTTGTTTGATACATGTGACCAGATCATCGTAATGTATGTTTTTTCAATATAGTTTAATCAGATTATTTGAATTTTTTCGGGAGTTTTGCGGTGTTCCGTTGTCTGATTTTATTATCGTTTGAGAAATCCGTGCCACTCGACCAGTACCTGTGCTAAATGGAGTGGGAAAGGAACCATTCTGAACGCAACCAACGACTCATCTTGACAAAGGACACTTTGATCAACATTCTGATGAAAGATCAGCCATAGTAAGACCCAATTTACGATGTTATATCATATCTGTTGTGCATGTGAACTGGCCGTGGGCGCCCAGCCGAATCTGCCTGGTATAGCTATGCTAATTTAGCGCTACATTTTGTTTTCGTTATAAAACATTTAATAAATCTGAAATATTGTTTGGATTCACCAGATGTTGGGCTTTCAATATCTGTACGCTGTGTATTTTTCTGAAATGTTTTAAGATGAGTAATTAGTTATATGACGTTGGTCTCTGTAATTGTTCTGGCTGGGTCAGCACTATTTCAGATTGCAGCTGCAATGTAGAACTGTGATTTATACCTGAAAAATGCACATTTTTCAAAAAAAAACTATGCTATACCATAAATATGTTATCAGACTGTCATCTTATGAAGTTGTTTCTTGGTTAGTGGCTATATATTTTTTTATTTAGTCGAATTAGTGATAGCTACTGACGCAGGAAAAAACTGTTGGGAGTAAAAAAATCGTGTCCTTTGCTAACGTGGTTAGCTAATAGATTTACATAGTGTCTTCCCTGTAAAACATTTTAAAAATCTGAAATGGTGGCTTTATTCACAAGACCTGTATCTTTCATCTGGTATCTTGGACTTGTGATTTAATGATATTTAGATGCTATAAGTTACTTGTGACGCTATGCTAGCTATGCTACTCAGTGGGGGGGTGGTGGGGGGTGCTCCCGGATCAGGGTTGGTGACTCGTTAAAGGTTAATAAACTACTCCGGTTATTACCCAGTTCTGCTCTCCTGTGCCTGACTTCTCTGCCGCCAGATACGCACCCCGCTACAGAATCACTAGCCACTTGAATAATGTTCTGTATCTAGCATTACTCATCTCATATGTATAAACTCCACTCCACACTATTCTACGTTATCCTAGTCACTTTTAAAATGTGTTTACATATTGCATCACCAATTTCCTATGTATATACTGTATTATATTTTATACTACACCACTGACTGATAAACAGCCATCTCCGGGACATCAGAGGCTGCTGCCTGTAGACAGAGATTAGGAATCACTGGCCACTTTAAGGAAATGAAACACTAGTCACTTTAATAATGTCTCCGTATCTTGCATTACTCATCTCATATGTGTAAACTGTACTCTATACTGTTCTACGGTATCTTAGTCACTTTAATTGTTTGTAAATATTGCATCACCCATGTCATATGTATATATTGTATTCTATAATATGTAAACCGTATGTTGATGCTTTTATTTCCTGGGAGATGAAGCTATTAAATATTATTATAAATGATGAGATTGTGGTGCCGTGATGTTCATGATTTCTAGCCTGTTTTGAAGTGCACGGTTACCCTGCAATAAACTCTCACCAACAAGATACATAATAAACACACACTTGTCTTCCTATGGAGAGAAAAATCTATTCTGGCTTTTCTGCTATTTAACATATTTCATTGCTCAAAGTAAGCAATAGGTACAAATATTATTTTCATTAAATGTTCATTGTTTTGTTAATTTTGTTGTTTGTTGAAATGAATAGAGTGATTCACCCATAATCATTGTACCTACAGTATATTAATAGATTATCTGCTTTTATCTTGATCTCTTAGACCTCACCCTGCAGTCAGGAGAAGGTGAGCTACTGTAGTTTTGTTTTCTTGTAAATGTTCTCTCTGTCATGACATAGGAAAAGTCATGAGAATGGAATGTTGATCAATGACATAACAAGAAATTACGGTTTATTGTTGTAACAATTTATTGGTCAAAATCAACTGTTTTAATCAATGAGACTAAATTACATACTGTTGAAATACATTCAATGTCTTTTTCTCTTCATATTGTTACACATTATCCACCCTTCATCACTTGCGTGGATTACCCTACAACTTTGACACTTGTGGATGGATGAAACCTAAGACAGTGATGCATTTTGGATCCCAGACACAGTCCTCTTCTAGACCACTCTCCACCATACCACAGTTAGGAGGAACCCAGGCGGTGTCGTAACCGTTCTCATGCCAGGTTGTCTGCAGAGGATGATCCTGACAGTCAATTCTTTTCACCTTGCCTACATTGACTTTGACTCGGATGACAACCCTCTGATTTTCAGGAAGCTCCAGGGGGTACCTGCTTGCCTTCCCCAGGTCTCGGCTGAGGTACACTCCACGCCCCAACATGCCACCAGGAGACTGACGAAAACCAGTGTTCAGGATTTGATTTGCGGCCTGCCTATTGGTGCCGTGGTACATGACGTAGGTATTGCCATCTTGTGGTTCAGATAGGCCCAGTCGCACTACCCCATAAGGAGGAGTGAAGTCAGCTTCTGCCCACATGGTTGTGTAAATGCTGCTGTAAAGAAGACAGGACTGTCAGCGATGTGAGAGAGGTACTACACCCTAATGATATGGCCAGTCAGGCACATGCACAGATAGAGTCTAAGGGGCACTGGAGCACCTGCCCTTTGTGACTACTATTAAAACAGTCCCCTTTTGATTGGTGGTGTTTTTAAAATTAATTAATTTTCTCTCTTGTTAATTTAATTGTAACAAATTGCCCATCAAACTAGATGTTCTCATGAATATTGAAAAAAGTCCCCTCTGCAGCCCTTCTACCTGCATGGAGGAGTGATCTACAGCGCCGGGTGGTGAGTTTGAAATGATTACTGCCAGTAGTAGGTTACTTAGGGTTGCTACCATGTGTCGTCTCAGGATCAGGGACAGGAAAAGGAGCAACTGCAGTTTGACTGTTTGTCAGCAGCAGAACCGATTTAAATCAAGTAAAGACTAGTTAGCTTGTTTTGAAAGCATAACTAACTAGCTGATTCATCTACATTTGGGATGATCAACTGACATAGACCACCACAGTAGTGATTCTAGCAACGATACTTTCACTTCCTCCCTTTCATCTGTGGTTCTAGCTTGTTTACCCTACAATATGTGATGAGTGAGTGTGGCTTTGTTTTTACTTTGATCACCTCCCCCATTAAAGGTCTGTTCACGACCCTGTGGCTAGTCTACATTATTATGCCGTCTGAGGGACAAGTCGGGTAGCAGCTTAAATTTCACAGGTGACAGTAACAAATATCCATTCTTTTCACAACATTATAAACAAATTCTATTTTTATATGAAAATGTCATGGTATGCATTCATTCAATTGTTTCGCTTTTTTGTTGGTGACCTACTCTTTGATCATATGCACATTTTACAGAGAGGATTTAAGAGACTTAAAATAGTCAAGGCAAAGGACAACCTAAACAAACTGCTCATCAACAGATTCCCAAAATAACCAAAAGGCAATGTTGGAATGTTAGAAATAAAATGTAAAACTTAGCAAGTTTGATCAACATTAGATGGATAAAGTACTTACCTAATGACAGAGCTGGATGTCTAGATTATGTTGATCTCAGGGTACAGGTAAGGTAGAGTTATTCAACGGATTACTTTATACCAGTTCTAGAGGAAGGCACTAGAATGACGTGCGGTTAATATGCAAATAATGAGGTTCTAGTTGTACATTTTGTTTCCCATCAAACAGGTTATCACTTGACCAAGGTACATATAAGGATGAAAGGGGGCAGATTTACTAACAGTTTACACCATCCTCTCTCTCTCTCTCTCTCTCTCTCTCAGATGCAGAGATCCTATGTATGTTTCATGACTGAAATCCACTAAGACTGTGGTCATGGAGGGAGTTTCACTTGGAACGCCAGGATTGTAGGTTTTATTCCAGTTATGGCCACCAATACCAATATTTGCACAGAAAAAAGCATCTGCTAAATGGCAAGAGCCTGTAAAGGTGTATCTCAACCCATTATATTCTGGTGTAGAGAGGAGCACAGCTCTGTCTCTTCAATGCCAGACTGGCAGTTGAGAAATAGTGTTGGATATTGGAAAAGCTTCAGGAACCGAGAGAAAAACAGCAGAGTGAAGGCCACAATTGAACTTAATTCTGACCTTACTTACTTACTTAAGTTCCTTACTTACTTACTTGACACTTGAACGTCACAGCATAGTGGAGACAAATATCTATATTGTTATTAAGCTGTGTAAAATGATGGTTGATGATGTGTCTGGCTGCTTTTCAGATACATTTTTGTACATTTGACTGTTACAGAAATAGGACCTAGGCCTAGCATTTGAGCGAGCAAGAGAGAACATTCATTTGATTGCGAACCGTAATCCTATTAACTCGAATGCCCAGCATGGAGAGAAGGAGAACTGCTCTTTGTCAGGGACTCACGGGTCTCATTTGAATTTCCTGATGCAGCAGGAAAATTCTCAGCCACAACAAAATGATCAAGTAAAGATCCGACATCTGTAGTAATAATCCATCAGAAACACACAAACACACAGAGTTTTGGATTACATGAGCAGTTCTGTTAGACTTACTGTCTGACAATAATGGAGAGAGATCTATATTCATCAGGACATACAGTATTAGACCCTTATGAAAAATACATCACTTTGAAATGATCTGAAATACAGCAGGAAATGGGTGGGTGAAAGCAGGGACACTACTAAATGTTCTAGAAAGTCATCTGAAGCAGTAATCTAAAACTACTTTGATGGATTCTGTCCTTCTATGTTCCTGAGAAGTGAGTGCTGCTCCTGCATACATCACTGGACTGTGTTGTATCTCTGAACATCACCACTGTATGGATGACTACGTTGAATTGCATCAGCCATCTGTGTAAAGTACAGTACTGGACGTGTTCTACAAAGATACAGTGATACCATGTGTTATGCATGTTTCATGTATGTTTCATGACTGAAATACTCTGGATTACTGGAAGTGTTCTACAGTAGGGGGATATCCATGTTACATTTATACACCTGGAGAGTACACAGGTTAGTAATCTACCTTTTTGACATTTTGAGGAAGAATAGGAGGATGTTATTTGTTATTTAGCGTAAATTAATTTCCAACATGAGTCACACGGTGTCTTAACACACGTACAATTTAACAGAGGCATGTTTATTCTTTGCTGTTCTTTCCTCTCCTCCCTTTCCTTCCTTCCTCTCTATCTATTTTTCTCCTTCATTCCATTGTAATCATCCCTAAAGCCAAAACCTCATTTGGCCGCCTGTCCTTCCAGTTCTCTGCTGCCTGCGACTGGAACGAATTGCAAAAATCTCTGAAGTTGGAGACTTCTATCTCCCTCAACAACTTTAAACATCTGCTATCTGAGCAGCTAACCGATCGCTGCAGCTGTACGTAGTCCATCGGTATATAGCCCACCCAATTTCCCTACCTCACCCCCATACTGTTTTTATTTATTTACTTTTCTGCTCTTTTGCACACCAGTATTTCTACCTGCACATGATCATCTGATGATTTATCACTCCAGTGTTAATCTGCTAAATTGTAATTATTCGCACCTATGACCTATTTATTGCCTACCTCCTCATGCCTTTTGCACACATTGTATATAGATTTCTCTTTTTTTTTCTACTATGTTATTGACTTGTTTATTGTTTACTCCATGTGTAACTCTGTGTTGTTGTCTGTTCACACTGCTATGCTTTATCTTGGCCAGGTCGCAGTTGCAAATGAGAACTTGTTCTCAACTAGCCTACCTGGGTAAACAAAGGTGAAATAAATAAAATAAATAAAAGTAATGGTCAACTGTAACAGTAGCAGAGAAGGACTAGAAACAAACAAGGAACAGAATGAAATATTAAATGTGTTAAAAAGTATAAATGAAGGTACGTTGAATAATAATACACATGTATGTGAACTGCCGATGAGTTTATTTCCTGGGAGATGAAGCTGTTAAATATTATTATAAAATATGAGATTGTGGCGCCGTGATGTTCATGATTTCTAGCCTATTTTGAAGTGCACGGTTACCCTGCAATAAACTCTCACCAACAAGATACATAATAAACACACTACTGGTCTTCCTATGGAGAGAAAAAAACCTATTCTGTCTTTTCTGCTATTTAACATATTTCATTGCTCAAAGTAAGCAATAGGTACAAATCTTATTTTCACTAAATGTTCATTGTTTTGTTAATTTTGTTGTTTGTTGAAATGAATAGAGTGATTCACCCATAATCATTGTACCTACAGTATATTTATAGATTATCTGCTTTTATCTTGATCTCTTAGACCTCACCCTGCAGTCAGGAGAAGGTGAGCTACTGTAGTTTTGTTTTCTTGTAAATGTTCTCTCTGTCATGACATAGGAAAAGTCATGAGAATGGAATGTTGATCAATGACATAACAAGAGATGACGGTTTATTGTTGTAACAATTTATTGGTCAAAATCAACTGTTTTAGTCAATGAGACTAAATTACATACTGTTGAAATACATTCAATGTATTTTTCTCTTCATATTGTTACAGTACATTATCCACCCTTCCTCACCAGCGTGAATGACACTGGGGCTGTTGCATATTAGGCTGGATGAAATCTAAGACAGTGACGCGGTTTGGGTCCCAGACACAGTCCTCTTCTAGACCACTCTTCACCATACCACAGTTAGGAGGAACCCAGGCGGTGTCGTAACCGTTCTCATGCCAGGTTGTCCGCAGAGGATGATACTGATGGTCAATTCTTTTCACCTTGCCTACATTGACTTTGACTCGGATGACAACCCTCTGATGTTCAGGAAGATCCAGGGGGTACCTGCTTGCCTTCTGCAGGTCTCGGCTGAAGTACACTCCACGCCCCAACATACCACCAGAAGACTGACGAAAACCAGTGTTCAGGACTTGATTTGCGGCGTGCATAGAGGTGCCGTGGTACATGACGTAGGTATTGCCATTTTGTGGTTCAGCTTGGCCCAGTCGCACTACCCCAGGGGGAAGAGTGAAGTCATCTTCTGCCCACATGGTTGTGTAAATGCTGCTGTAAAGAAGACAGGACTGTCAGCGATGTGAGAGAGGTACTACACCCTAATGATATGGCCAGTCAGGCACATGCACAGATAGAGTCTAAGGGGCACTGGAGCACCTGCCCTTTGTCCCTACTATTAAAACAGTGACCTTTTATTGGTGGTGTTTCTTAAACTAATTTATTTTCTCTCTTGTTACTTTAAATGTAACAAATTGCCCATCAATCTAGATGTTCTCATAAACTCATGAATCTTGAAAAAAGTCCCCTCCCCCGCCCTTCAACCTGCATGGAGGAGTGATCTACAGCGCCGGGTGGGGAGTTTGAAATGATTACTGCCAGTAGTAGGTTACTTAGGGTTACTACCATGTGTCGTCTCAGGATCAGGGACAGGAAAAGGGGCAACTGCAGTTTGACTGTTTGTCAGCAGCAGAACAGATTTAAATCAAGTAAAGACTAGTTAGCTTGTTTTGAAAGCATAACTAACTAGCTGATTCATCTACATTTGGGATGATCAACTGACATAGCCCACCACAGTAGTGATTCTAGCAACGATACTTTCACTACCTCCCTTTCATCTGTGGTTCTAGCTTGTTTACCCTACAATATGAGATGAGTGAGTGTGGCTTTTTTAAACTTTGAGCACCTCCCCCATCAAAGGTCTGTTCACGCGATATTTCGGCTAACTTCTTTGTTGCTGAGAATTTTTCTTCACAGCAGGAAATGTAAACTTGTAGTGTATTTGAGTTTTAAAAAGGCATCTAGTTTGTCATTTCCACTTTGACATTTCAGACTTGATTTCCCCTAACAAATAATTTATCGACACCTACAAAATTGTCCAATTACTTTAATCCACATAATAATTCAAATTTCCTGTTGCTGCAGGATTATTTTGCTGCTGTAGCAAACTGGCTCAAATGAAACTCCTACATATGTAGCTTAACTTCCATGGGTGACAGTAACAAATCCCCATTATTTTCACAACATTATAAACAAAAACTGTAAGGTGCAAAATGATTACATGAAAATGTCATGGTATGCATTCATTCAATTGTTTTCGCTTTTTTGTTGGTGACCTACTCTTTGATCATATGCCCATTTTACAGAGAGGATTTAAGAGACTTAAAATAGTCAAGGCAAAGGACATCCTAAACAAACTGCTCATCAACAGATTACAAAAATAACCAAAATGCAGAGTCGGAATATTGAAACCAAAATGTAAAACTTATCAAGTATGATCACGATTACTTACCTAATGTTGTCGAGGTGATGTTGATCTCAGGGTACAGATAAGGTAAGAGTGATTCAACAGATTACTTTAGAACAGTTCTAGATGAAGTTTTGACAATGGTGTGTCGTTTGGGCAATATGCAAACGAATGAGGGTCTGCTTTTAAGTTTCATTTCCCGTCATACAGGATATCACATGTTCAAGGTTCATATCAGGATGAGAGGGGAGACTAAACAGTTTCCACCCTCCTCCTCGCTCTCTCTCTCTCTCTCTCTCTTGCTCTCTGTCTTTTCTTTTTAAGGGGTGGATCAGCTTTAATATTGCGGATAGATTGTTGCTTCCATCAATGTAATTGTCTGCATTATTTCCAATCCCCCATATATTTTTGGGGTAAATATATATATTTATATATATACAGTCGTGGCCAAAAGTTTTGAGAATGACACAAAAATGTATTTTCACAAAGTTTGCTGCTTCAGTGTTTTTAGATATTTTTGTCAGATGTTACTATGGAAAACTGAAGTGTAATTACAAGCATTTCATAAGTGTCAAAGGCTTTTATTGACAATTACATGAAGTTGATGCAAAGAGTCAATATTCGCAGTGTTACCCTTCTTTTTCAAGACCTCTGCAATCCGCCCTGGCATGCTGTCAATTAACTTCTGGGACACATCCTGACTGATGGCAGCCCATTCTTGCATAATCAATGCTTGGAGTTTGTCAGAATTTGTGGGTTTTTGTTTGTCCACCCGCCTCTTGAGGATTGACCAGAAGTTCTCAATGGGATTAAGGTCTGGGGAGTTTCCTGGCCATGGACCCAAAATATTGATGTTTTGTTCCCTGAGCCACTTAGTTATCACTTTTGCCGTATGGCAAGGTGCTCCATCATGCTGGAAAAGGCATTGTTCGTCACCAAACGGTTCCAGGATGGTTGGGAGAAGTTGCTCTCAGAGGATGTGTTGGTACCATTCTTTATTCATGGCTGTGTTTTTAGGCAAAATTGTGAGTGACACCACTCCCTTGCCTGAGAAGCAACCCCACACATGAATGGTCTCAGGATGCTTTACTGTTGGCATGACACAGGACTGACGGTAGCGCTCACCTTGTCTTCTCCGGACAAGCTTTTTTCTGGATGCCCCAAACAATCGGAAAGGGGATTCATCAGAGAAAATGACCCCAGTCCTCAGCAGTCCAATCCCTGGACCTTTTGCAGAATATCAGTCTGTCCCTAATGTTTTTCCTGGAGAGAAGTGGCTTCTTTGCTGCCCTTCTTGACACCAGGCCATCCTCCAAAAGTCTTCGCCTCAGTGTGCGTGCAGATGCACTCACACCTGCCTGCTACCATTCCTGAGCAAGCTCTGTACTGGTGGTACCCCGATCCCGCAGCTGAATTAACTTTAAGACACGGTCCTGGCGCTTGCTGGACTTTCTTGGGCCCCCTGAAGCCTTCTTCACAACAATTGAACCGCTCTCCTTGAAGTTCTTGATGATCCGATAAATGGTTGATTTAGGTGCAATCTTACTGGCAGCAATATCCTTGCCTGTGAAGCCCTTTTTGTGCAAAGCAATGATGACGGCACGTGTTTCCTTGCAGGTAACCATGTTTAACAGAGGAAGAACAATGATTCCAAGCACCACCTTCCTTTTGAAGCTTCCAGTCTGTTATTCGAACTCAATCAGCATGACAGAGTGATCTCCAGCCTTGTTCTCGTCTACACTCACACCTGTGTTAACAAGAGAATCACTGACATGATGTCAGCTGGTCCTTTTGTGTGCAAGGCTGAAATGCAGTGGAAATGTTTTTGGGGGGATTCAGTTCATTTGCATGGCAAAGAGGGACTTTGCAATTAATTGCAATTCATCTGATCGCTCTTCATAACATTCTGGAGTATATGAAAATTGCCATCATACAAACTGAGGCAGCAGACTTTGTGAAAATTAATATTTGTGTAATTCTCAAAACTTTTGGCCACGAATGTACATATATTGTCACGACTTCCGCCGAAGTCGGCTCCTCTCCTTGTTCGGGTGGTGTTCGGCGATCGACGTCACCGGCTTTCTATGTCACGAATCCCGTTTCCTGAGTCTGTTTTTTGCCTGTGTTCTGTTCTGGAGTGTTTTTTCCGGTGTCCTGGAACGCACCCTGTCTGGTTGCCGGGCGATTTAGCTAGTTGGGAGATCTCAGATTACCCGCACCTGTATCCCATCAGCTATCTGCACACCTGGTCCTGATCATCATCTCTCCTCTTCATAAGCCCGGACCTGACATCCATTCCCTGCCGGATCGTTAGCCATGAACATTATTCACCCGGATCACTTACCCCATTCCTGCCTGGTCGTCGGAGGCTTCCGCTACTCCCTTGGACCCACCTATTCACTCCCATCAACTCACCACCGCTGCCCGCTACGCCACCTGGATATTTCTACCCCTTCATATTCACTTGTAAATAAATACTCACCTTCTTCCTACTCTCCTTGTCCTGGTCTGCTTCTGGGTTCGATTTTGAAAGATCGTGACATTCTAGCCATCGCCTCTCCATTTTTCATATTTCCATTTGTTTTGTCTTGTTCCATACACACCTGCTTTTCATTCCCTAATCACACTGCATGTATTTAGTCCTCTGTTCCCCTCCATGTCTTTGTGTAAAATTGTATTTATGTTATGTGGTATTGTTAAGCGCCATACTTTTTATCTATGTTCCGTGTTTGGGCACATTTACTTTTGTGCTTTCGTTTGACCGGAATAAAAAGTGCGCCTGTTCACTACACTCTGCTCTCCTGCACCTGACTTCGCCTCCAGTACACACCCGTAACATAAATACACATACCCACATATACATATATAAACATGCATATATATATACACAAACATATACATACAAATACACATACATATATAAATATACCTATCTTTTAAAAATATATTTTCCTTTATTATTTTCCCCTAACCCTTCCTCCAATCCCCTAATTGGAGTTAAACTAATGGACAACAACACTGAGGCTTCTACTTCCAGCTTATACATACTATATACATTTTACAGACAATGTATTTTACAATAGTTATATTATGTTTGTTTTTCTCCTGGCCTTCCTCTATTTCTGATGTCCATCCAGTTTCATTTGCCATATATTTGTAACTGTGCTATGTCACAAAAGTTCTGAACCTATATACACTTTACAGACCCCGTATGTTTTACATTTGGTATCTTGTTGTTATTAGTCCCACCCTTCAGCTCCATTCAACCCCTTCTCTGTCTTTCCGTTACTACCACAGTCCAACGGTCTAATATCTCTCTGATAGTGGATGTAAGCCTGCATGTGGAGCAGAATACAGTAGAGCACCCTTACATAGAGAAAGCTCAGTTCTTTTATGATAAGTTACTATAGGTCAAATACAGATACCCCATGTATGTTTCATGTACACTGAGTGTAGTAAACATTAAGAACCCCCCCCCCCCTTCAATAGCACTTCAATCTTTTGTCTTGCCCATTCACTCTCAGAATTGCACACATACACAATCCATGTCTCAAGGCTTAAAAATACTTCTTTAACCTGTCTCCTCCCCGTCATCTACACTGATTGAAGTGGATTTAACAAGTGACGTCAATAAGGGATCATAACTGTCACCTGGTCAATCCATCATTGGAAAAAAGCAGGTGTTCATAATGTTTTGTACACTCAGTGTATGTTTCATGAGTGAAATGCACATCGTATAAGAAGGTATCCTGTGGTCCATTGTGGCTCAGTTAGTAAGGCATGGAGCTTGAAATGTCAGGATTGTGTGTTTGATTCCCGCTGGGGCCACCAATATATTAAATATTTTAAAAAACATCTCCCATTATATTCTGGTGCAGCTTTGAGAGGAGCACAGCTCTGTCTCTTTACTGCCGGTTAAGGTATAGTGTTTTATATTGGAAAAGCTTCAGAATCAGGGCCACCAGGGTAGACACACACAGACACAGAGATAGAGACAGATCCTCACATTCATTTCCTCCTGAGCAATGGTCTGACCACAGCCTGAAATAGCCTGGGACTGGCAGAGACAGAGAGCAATACTGAATTATTGAAGTTTCTCGCTCTCTCTCCATCTCTATCTCTTTTTCTCTCTGACCCATCTCTCTCTCTCTCGCTCGTTCAGATTCCATCCCCCCAGTTATCTGTGCTATAGACCCTCCGGTAGTGTACTCATCTGGCTCTAGCACAGTTAACCATGACTAATTTAATGGGAAATTACATTCAATTAAAAGGGGAGATTGAAACTAATGAGGTGAATAATTGGGGTACAACATGTATCAATGCAATGGATGAACTGTTCCTACTCAAACCTGTAGTTCAGCTTGCTGGAGTTTAGGGGAGATTGTAAGCGCTGTGCCGTGACACCACCTACACTAAGACCTGATGTGTCTGTCTGTCACACCAAAAGCAAAGAAGCTTTCTGGTATTTGTATTACTGTCGATGGACTTTGTTCAGAAAAGACAGGCAGGATTGGCACCTGCTACATCTGCTGCCGAGAGGTTCCGACATCAATTCGTAATGACAGAGGTACTGACAGGGCTGTTAAAGGTTATATAGGTGTAAAAAAGGGAAGACAAAGCAATGAGGTGAATACTTAGGGTACAGCAGGTATCAACGTAAAGGGTGAACGGTTCCTATCCAAACCTCTACTACAGTCTGTTGGACTAGAGAAGGGAGATACAGAGGCTCTCACAGATATACAGCATTCAAATACAGATACACTCACGGGACTTGGACTCTGGTGAGGGAGGGGAGATGTTAGACACAGCCAGATCACTCTTAGACTTCTTGGGTTTCTTAGGATGGATCTGCCAGGGCTTCTCATAACTCCTGAAGTCACGACGTCCTTTACTCTCTGCTGGGAGGAGACGAACAAAGCAAAGTACAGAGAGATCCTTGATTAAAACCTGCTCCAGAGTGCTCAGGACCTCAGACTGGGGTGAAGGTTCACCTTCCAACAGGACAACAACCCTAAGCACACAGACAAGACAACGCAGGAGTGGCTTGAGTGGCCCAGCCAGAGGCCGGACTTAAACCCGATCTAACATTTCTGGAGAGACCTGGAAATAGCTGTGCAGCGACGCTCCCCATCCAACCTGACAGAGCTTGAGAGGATCTGCAGAGAAGAATGTGAGAAACTCCTCAAATACAGGTGTGCCAAGCTTGTAGCATCATACCCAAGAAGACTCGAGGCTGTAATCGCTGCCAAAGGTGCTTCAACAAAGTACTGAGTAAAGGGTCTGAATACTCACAGTACCAGTCAAAGGTTTGGACACATCTACTCATTCAAGGGCTTTTCTTTATTTATCCTATTTTCTACATTGTAGAATAATAGTGAAGACATCAAAACTATGAAATAACACATATGGAATCATGTAGTAACCAAAAAAGTGTTAAATAAATCAAAATATATTTTATATTTGAGATTCTTCAAAGTAGCCACCCTTTGCCCTGATGACAGCTTTGCACACTCTTGGCATTCTCTCAACCAGCTTCATGAGGTAGTCACCTGAAATGCATTTCAATTAACAGGTGGGCCTTGTTAAAAGTTAATTTGTGGAATTTCTTTCCTTCTTAATGCGTTTGAGCCAATCAGTTGTGTTGTGACAAGGTAGGGGTGGTATACAGAAGATAGACCTATTTGGTAAAAGACCAAGTCCATATTATGGCAAGAACAGCTCAAATAAGCAAAGAGAAACGACAGTCCATCATTACTTTAAGACATGAAGGTCAGTCAATCCAGAAAAAATGTACAGAACTTTGAACGTTTTTTCCAAGTGCAGTCGCAAAAACCATCAAGCGCTATGGTGAAACTGACTCTCATGAGGACCGCCACAGGAATGAAGACCCAGAGTTACCTCTACTGCAGAGGATAAGTTCACTAGAGTTACCAGCCTCAGAAATTGCAGCCCAAATAAATGCTTCACAGAGTTCAAGTAACAGACACATCTCAACATCAACTGTTCAGAGGAGACTGTGTGAATCAGGCCTTCATGGTCGAATTGCTGCAAAGAAACCACTACTAAAGGGCACCAATAAGAAGAAGATACTTGCTTGGGCAAAGAAACACGAGCAATGGACATTAGACTGGTAGAAATCTGTCCTTTGGTCTGATGAGTTCAAATTTTCGATTTTTGGTTCCAACCGCTGTGTCTTAGTGAGATGCAGAGTAGGTGAACAGATGATCTCCGCATGTGTGGTTCCCACCGTGAAGCATGGAGGAGGAGGTGTGATGGTGTGGGGGTGCTTTGCTGGTGACACTGTCAGTGATTTATTTAGAATTCAAGGCACACTTAACCAGCATGGCTACCACAGCATTCTGCAGTGATAGACTATCATGTGTTTTTCAACAGGACAATGATCCAACACACCTCCAGGTTGTATACAGGCTATTTGACCAAGAAGGAGACTGATGCATCAGATCAAACTTTTGACTGGTACTGTATGTCAATGTGATATTTCAGTTTTTTATACATTTGCAAACATTTCTAAAAACGTGTTTTGCTTGTCATTATGGGGTATTGTGTGTAGATTGATGAGGGGGAAAAATTATATAATCCATTTTAGAATAAGGTTGTAACGTAACAAAATGGGGTACAAGTGAAAGGGTCTGAATACTTCCGAAGGCACTGTATGTGTGGTACATGTGTGCGTGATTGTGTGCATATGCATGTACGTATAATATAGCACATTATGTGAGCATCTGTGTGTGGGTCTGTGTGTGTGTGTGTGTGTGTGTTCCTACCTGCAGAGCTCTGGGCCCACAGTGCGGCAGAGCCCGACAGTGTTCTGTGCAGCTTGCCGGGGCTGCCTTGCTTGGTCTGCAGGTGATTGATGAGAAAAGGAATAGGGTGATCTGGGGTCTCGCTTATCAGACTGGTCATCATCTCCTAGCAAGACAGAACAGAGACACGTCAGACAGATGGACAGAGAGACAGGGGAGGAGAGAGAGAAAGAGAGGGGAAATTAAGAGTGGGGGAGAGAGAGAGACACAGAGAGAAAGAGAGAGCGAGACAAAGACACTAATAGACAGAGAGAGAGAGAAGGAGATGGAGAGAGAGATACAGAGATAGACACACAGAGAGAAAGAGAGAGAGACAGAGAGAGAGAAAGAGAGAGAGAGAGAGACAGAGACAGAGAGAGACAGAGCGAGAGAGAGAATGAGATAGATGGGGAGAATAGAATGCAGTTAGACAGACGGAGGAGATGAGAAGGTGAGCGTGGGATGAATTCCGAGGGAGAAAAAAGAGAGGGCAGAACAGGTAGCAGTCAGGCAGACTGACAAAATTGGGGAGGAGAGTGGGAGGGAGATAAAGAGGGAGGGAGAGAGAGAGATTGAGGAAGGAGGGCAGAACAGAGAGCAGCCAGACAGACGGACGAACAGACTGGGGAGAGGGAGAGAGAGATGGAGAGAAGGAGAGAGAGGAAGCTGTAGGGAGGAAGGAGAGAGAGGTAGAAAAAATCAGACAGGCGGGTGGACAGACAAGGGCAGAGAGAGATACAGGAAGAGGAAAGAGATGATAGAGATGACAGAGATGATAGAGATGATAGAGATGACTAGAATGGGGAAACAGAGACGTAGGAGGAGTGGAGCGAAAGGAGAACAGGTAGGGGAGAGGTGATGAAGAGAAAGAGATCTGGACAGAAAGCAGAAGGAAAAGGAGAGAATGGAGAAAGATAGAGAGAACAGAGAAAAGACGACAGAAGTTAGAGAGAGGTAGCAGGGGTTGAGGTCACCTGACTTGGCATGCTGCTCTGACAGACTGTCTGATGGGTATTCTCTATCTTATCTGCCAGTCATGACATGCCTAATTAGATACAGTCTGCGTCCCAAATGGCACCCTATTCCCTAGATAGTGCACTACTGGGAATAGGGTGCCATCAAGCCAAACCATGACAGCCAACATGTTGTTAAAAAAGGGATGATGAACAAGAACCTTTGCATTCCCATGAAATATGAGCTGAGAAATACCTGCATTTTAGTAATGACAGCTTCACGCAGAGAAAAAAAGAATGTGGAACTTAACCT